>NW_021940498.1:952892-1158208 GCF_001715985.3 Manacus vitellinus | reverse complement strand
GAGACTGGATGTGGCATCAGTGCCATGGGCTGGGAACCACAATGGGGTTGGATCAAGGGTTGGACTGGATGATCTCGGAGGTCCCTTCCAACCCAGCTGATTCTATCATTCTATGATTCTATGATTCTATGATTCTTTGATTCATTGCCATGGGAACCACGAGGGGAGGGGAGCAGATCTGGTGTGGTGGGGAGGGGGCACGAAGAGACGTTTTATTACGTAGCTGGATTTATTTTTAAAATTGTTTGCGGCGTGGAAATGTCACCAATGCAGACTTTGACTCAGAGAGGACTGGCAGTGGTCTTACTTTAAGGCAGCTCTGCACCTGCTGGGATTATCCTCACAAAGTTCCCACCAAAATGTTTTCCTCTGATATGTATTAAAATTGCTGATGTTGTGAATATACATTTTTATATCTGGACAGTAGTTTCATCCATTGGACATTTCATGGGTGGATCCTGCTTCAAAAAGTAAGCAGATGATTTTGGTTCTCATTAAAATTAAGATCATATCAAAGGCTGAGCATCTTTGGCATCCCCAGACATTCCTTATGTTGTCCCTGTAGCTCCCAAACCAAAATTCCCTTCTGTCCATCTTTAGTATGACCCTTTCAGCTTCTTAAATGTTGAGATTTGGTTCAGATAAATTGTAAATATGAGTCCTTCCCACTGCAATATCTCAGTTGTGACTCAAGCTACAATGCTTTCATTGCAATAAAAGCTGCAACTATTAAACTTAAGTGATGATTTTATTTATGATTCTAATCCATCAGGAGGACTAAAATCAAATAATAGTTCTAAACTTGCCTTGCATTTGCACTGGTTTAATTAGCTCTCTAAAGGGGAATGAACTTCCTCTTTTTGGCAGCCATTAAAAATGTTGATTGCAAGTGACTACAAAGCTTGTATCTCCCAAGGAAGATATTCTATGGGAAATATTATGAACATTTATTTAAGAAATTATGAAATACAGTAGATGCCTTTGGCCTCTTATTTTTTTAGGCAACAGTGAATCACCATTGAGAATCACCAATAAGAGCATTTAATACTGAAAGAGTATTAGCTTTACTTAGTTTCCAGCCAGTTACATCTTCCTACAAAAGAGGATTCAATTAAAATATAGAAGAAATATTGAAAAAATAACACCAATTATGCAAAACTTTAAAAAGTGTTCTTGAATTGCAACTTGTTTGCGATGCATCCACACCAGAGGAAACATTACATATGATTAGTAAACACACATACTGTGGTTACCATATTTGCCCATTTTTTGAATGGACAAGATTTTACTACAGGTTTTTAGAGTAAAAAAGAAAAGTAGTTCTTCTGAATCTATTTACCCATTAGTTTATAACATTGTATGACATAGGTTTTGAAATAATTTCTTTGAATGAATATTCTTTACACCTGAAAGTGAAACTGCTGCTGCCAAAACCTGAAAAACTTCAATAAACTTGCAGTCTACTTAATGATTTTTCCCATTGATCTTGTGATTTGGCCTGCTTTAAAACTTCAGCACAAACATGAACTGGTTAAGACATTAAACCTAAATTACATTTTGAGAATTTTACTAAGTTGTGGTAAATTTAGTGCTTAATGTAGTTGTCCTGCTTTAAATATAATTTTAAATAGGCTTATTTTATAAGACATATAAAAGAACACAGCATTTTTTTAAAATGAATTTATACACCTTTTGGAATGCTGATTTATCTGGGTTTGCACTTCATTATATGCACAGATTTTAAATAGCTCTAGACTTGGCCTTCTCTAAAACAGACTTTCCAGTGAATATTATGTTAATTGTATCTATTTAAATATAAAGAAATTCCTTGTTAACGGGAGGAAATTATTTTCAAGTTTTAGTGGGGCTAATAAGACCACTCCATTGCTTTCCAACTTACGTGGAAGAACTTTTCAGCCAAGGACACAACTCAAAGCTAAGGACCTATGGCAAAATCATCTGATTTTAATTGGGATTTGTTTAACTGTTATGTGTATTACTGAAGGCCATTTACTCTGACAAGAAATGTTAAATAGACCAGTAATGAATCAAAACAGGAGACAGGATACAGTCCTCTTTTCTCTTTTGATAATTTGGCAAGGTAGGAAGTGATTTATTGACTACTGAAATTCAATGGATTGGTCACATATGGAAAAATATTTTTTAATTAGGACAATTCTGTAAATTTAAGCTTCTCAATGTGTTATGAAAGTTGTTCTTAATTACATATTTAATGGTAACGAACTAGTAGTATTTATAGCCTGTTCCATATATCATCCAGCATTAACTGTTTCTTTTCAAATGAACATTTCCCCTCCCCTCCTCTGGTTCTATAATACAGTAAAACATGTGGCATGAGGATATATAGGTCTGATACAAATGCCTTTTTAATATTGTACACTTCCTTGCTATAGACAGACCTTAACAATTAAATTCTGGTCAGTTAGTATACTTGCATTTATAAACCCTGAAGTTTTTTGGCAGCAGCACCAGATTATGGCCATTTCAGATCAAGGAGAATTAGGGGTTTTTTTTTTACTATTTAGTATATTTTTAAAAAATTATTTATCACCTTTTGTTCCCTTGCTTTCCTTTAGAAAAATAAATCTGGTTTGTTTTTTTTTTAAAGGACTAGAATAACTATTTAGAGGTTGACTTGGTTTCAGGAGAGATGGGCAGAGATAGGTCAGTTTTGGACAGTCCCTCTCCAGCCCTGCTCTGAAAGACCAAAGATCTTGTTACCAGCAGACCATTTGGTGATCACTTCATGGGTGACAAAGCTTGAAAGTCTTCTGTTGCTTTGCACTTAATTACACTCCCAGTTTTCATTCGAATGTAATGCACCAGATGAGAAAAACATGATGGGCTTTGATTGGCACTGATAGTAAATGGCTTTTAGTCCAGCTGAATACATCTACAGAAGCTTTGGTAAAGTTTTCCCATTTAGAGAGGTTAGATAATGATTTACAAAATTTCTAATTTTTTTTTGGAAGTGTCAGTTCTTCTGTTCCTAAATTTAGTTGTAAAAATAATTTGGTAGGCTGAAATAATGTGAAAAAATGATTTGTCACGTGATTTTTACTGCCTTGGATTTTTATGAGTAATCCCTCCTTACCGAGATGGCTGTTGGATTCAGTACAGGAAAATTCACTGGTTTCACAGTATTTTTTTCACAAAGAGCAACTTCCATATCAAATTAGAAAAGATGAAGGAGAATGTATGACACGGTTTTCACAGCTGCTTAAAAATCAGCAGCATTTTTAATCTGTTAATGAGATCCTGAAATATTTAAAAACCACAGAGGAAGGATTAATGCTGGTGGAATAGTTCAAAAAGAGGTAAGAAGTTTTGTAATGTGAAAAGTCATCCCAGACTCTAAGCAGAGTGAAACAGCAGATTTATTTAAAGTGCAAGGCTGATTTATTTAAATTGCAAGGCTAAGGAGAATTCTTTAAAATGTATCAATGAAGTAAATCTGCACGGGAACTTTGATTCATTTGTGTGTGCCTTTTAATGGTGGTTGTTATTTTTTTTGTGCCAGAAAAAGAGAAATGCACAGTAGTGTAATATGGTGTTTGAATGTTGGAAGAAATAGAAAAATTGAGTTGCATTTAGCTGAATGCAGAATAATAGACTCTACAGACGTCAATTGACAGTATCATGTCAGTTTTTATAACGCTGTTTGTTCCATTTTTTGGTCACATGCTCTTCACTAAGCAAATAATGCATTTTTACCTCAGCTATGTCACCTATTTTCATGTCGATTAATTCTCGTTGTCATCTACATAATTTTTAAATTAAGTAATTTTGATTTAAAGTTACTGGTAAATAGTTGGGGGGAAAAACCCCAAAAAACAGGAAAATATTTGATTTCAAAACAACCAGTCCTGTTAACATGTAGTTTTCATCCTATATTTCCATTTGTTTTTAATTACTAAGTACATTTTCGTGAAAATTACGAACTTTAGTGGGTTAAGGGTTCCTCTGCTCCTGCTGTTTATTTCTTTCATGCAGACATACTTCACTGTTTCTGGCAACCAGGCTATCTTTAAAGCAGCACGTGGTAACATTGCAAACTCTGACAAACTCTGAACACTGACTTCAGTGGGAAACGTGGAACAACACAAAGCCTGGATCAAATCTTGAGGGGGTTTAAACTGATAAACTTCTGACTTGAGCCAGACTTCCAGGTTCCTTCTATCTGAGCACCTTATATGTGTATGTACCCCCATGTAAATACCTTCAAAAACCTTTTGAGAGGTGAAAACTGAGATTACATAATGACAGAACCTCTGTAAATAATAAAATTTCAAGCTTGACATACAGCATTCCTTTGGCTTTTGTGGTTGACTTTGTACATATAATATAAATATAATGAGCATATGAGATGGGTTTCAATGAGATCAATATCTGTATTGCATGAATTAACAGTAGTTTTATCAGGACTGGATGAAGTCTTGATCTAAATAGGAATGCTGCTCAGCTGCATAACTGTGCCCATGTCATATGTGAGGGGAAAGTACATTTTACTCAACAGTGCTAGTAAGGCTGGAAGGGAGAACTAAAGAATCTTCATTCATCTGTAAGATCTGTAAGTAATATTTTCTGCATAATTTTATTCGTGGTTTATCTTCCATTTCAGACTTTTAAGATGGCAATGTTGAAAAACAAGCATTCTCCCAAAACCGGAAAAAATCCCACAGGGAAACATATTCTCCTCTAAATCTTTCTTTTGAATGTATTTCTTCCTTAAGAACTCTGCTAATATAGCCATAATTTTTCAGTGCAGAAAGTTAGGTGGCATTAGGAGGTGTTAGGCACAGATCTTGTCCCTGTCATCCAAGCTGTGCTGGCACAACTGTTTGTGGGACAATCCTGTGAGCTGGACTGGTGTGCTGTCTGCATTAAAATAATGCAGAAGGTATGATTTGAAACTGTCACCTCACCAAATACTACCCTGCCACAAACTGATCATGCTTCAGTGGATATGTGAATCTCACTTAGCAGAATGGTACTGCTGAAGGACAATTCAGGAGAGACCAGCCACACATCAAGTTATTTTTATTCCTTATCAACATCTAATTAATTTGTAGTAAATGTTGGCTAGATAGCTGGGAGTGTCAGGAAGCCTATATGCTAATTGCCTTTAAAAATAAATGCATCAGAGCCACTGGGGCATTTCTGTTGTGTTCTTAGGTTATTCATAGAAATTATGAGGTTATCAAATGCAAATGTGATATTGGCAGGCATATGCTCAAATATCATCTTCCTAAGCTGTGCAATTACTCAGGGTGTCATCTCAGGCTTCAAGCAACCAGAAACTTCTGTTCCTACACAAAACATCATCGAGGTATTATAAGGCCTTTGGCAACAGAACACAATTAAAATACCTCGGGCAGTGAAACCCATTAATATAAAAGAGGCTAAGTTCAGGAGAAATGGTTGGGGCGTGCCTGTTTGACAGTGACAGGAGCACAGAGCCCTTGCAGATTAAATCACCCTGCTGAGACCCTGGATCCTCTGCATGGTAATGTCACAGCAGAGTGTCTGAGCTGCCACGCTTAAAGATAATTTGGACATCTCCGTGCTCCACCTCAGTGGCTACAGGCAGCAGTGGTCTTTCTTTTTTTGTGAGTTCAAATCACATCAAGGCAGCAATAGTACAACACAGTCCAGATGTTTATGTTACCAGCTCCAGCTGCAGCTGTATCAGGCTGAGTGTCCTGTTCTCCTGCTGACTGCCTCTGCTCCCATGGCCGAGTCCTTACAACCACCTGCATGGGTGCAGCCATTCCAAACAGCTTGGATGCAGGTCACTTCTCTTTGGAAAGTCAGTGGAGCAGTGGTTATTATGGGGCCAAACCTGCTCTCATGTGTTCTGCAGGATCAATACCCACCCCCCCCCAGCTCACAGATAAGAATATCCTCTGAGATCAAGAATTCTCTGTCAACACGCTGAGCTACAAAAACACAGATTATACGGGCAGCTTCTCAGCATTTATACAGTGCTTTTACAGTAAACCTATACTGTTTTCATCTTTTCAGCTTGAAAAAAGTGAGGTATACTGCACTGCAGTGAAACAGCTTTACTTGCAGACACTTTGCTAAGCTATCTTCATAGATGATTTTTGAAAACAATAGTCAAATATTCAGAATAGTATCCAGGCACTGGAAACTTTCACTTCACTGTTACTGCATTTACACTGTGTAGAGTTTACATTACACACATAAAGAAAACATTTGTATTTTCTAATTATAGAAGTTTTAATAAACACCAGCTTTGAATCATGACTTTTTCTATATCTACAGAAGCATAGCATACACAACTGCAAGACATTTCCATGTGCTACCTTTCTGATGTGTGTGAGACCTGACCCTAAAAAAGTATCTCTATGCAGATAAAGGTGGGGTCTGGACACAGTTAATTTTTAAACTCTACTGAAATTGCCAGCTGTGAGGATTTCTGGAATGGCAACATCCCATCCTTGGAAAGGGAACAATTTATTTCATGTAAACATGTAAAGAGCTTACAGATTAAAATTGCTCTCAGTCATTCCTTGCATGGCCTGTCCTTGAAAGGATCATCCATTTTCATTTCTTTCTACATAATTACTGAATTACTCATCTCTTAATTAATGTACTGTGACCTTAAAAAAAAGGTGAACCAGAACTTTCCCTGTCATCCCACCTGTACTTTTTAAGAGTGCAACATCTCTTCCCATCTCAACAGTTATGATAGAGCAGAGCTATCAGTGGCACAGTCCAGATGCACATTTTACAGGTTTTTCCAGGCAAACTAGAGCTATATATCCTTGTCTAGTGAAATTGTATCTTCTAACAGCGTTTTGCCTTTCATTTTTTCTGCCAGAGGGCCTGTCTGCTGTGGACAATCTAGATATTATTGAAAATTATCAATCTAGCAATAATAATTGTACCCATAAACCTTCCCAGAGTGTTAGCCTCTACCATTAACTGAAAAATGCATTTTTACATATAAAGGTATGAATCCTTTATATGTTTAATGAAACCTACGGGTAATATATGCCATACTTCCATTTCAGAAGTTTTTATGAGTTGTCCAGGTACCCAGTCAGGGTCTCTGGCGTGATTTATTAGCTGGTTAAAATTCATAAATGTTGTTTCCTTTAAGCACTTACAGACTTTCTCATTAGCACCTGTACAACCATCGCTATGGATACTACACACCAGATGACACTTGCCAAAATCATCCTGCATCCTGCAATGCCACCTGGCATCCTGCAGGCTCCACACTCACATGGAGCTCTGGGGGCTGCCTCTTCCTTGTGCCCCCAGCTGAGAGCTCATATCACCAGTCATACCCTGAAAACTGCTTTTTAGCGGTCATCGTACAGGTTTTGGCTCTCCTAAATTTGTCAAGTAGTTCCTACCCATCCATTTCCACTTGAGCTAAATAGAAGCCCTTTATTTGCAACGTGTGAAGACTGACTTCCTAAATAAGCAGTGTAATAAATGAATGAAATTATAAGACAATTATTTGAGTGGCTCAAAACTTCTCTCATGATCTGTGTGAAATCCACGTGGGAAATGGCATTTATAGCTTCAGTGAAGGTTTCTCTTTGCTCAAAAGCTTTCACTATTTGACCTTAAATAAACTCAGGGACAGAAATTCAGCTTCTAACATGTTCCTGTAAATCTGCATTTGTTATATGCCTGTGTCTTCTTTATTCTGCATCTTTTCTTTACAGAGCCCTTATCTTGCAGATCTCCCTTTGAAGGCTGGAGACCAGACTGCCTGCAGCAATGGAATTCCCTGCTTCCCAATCTGAGCAAGGGCAGAGGAAAGGAGGAGGGGAAAAAAAATCCTGCTAGGTAATCTCTGTGAATTATAAACTCATTAGTGCACATTCTGCGTTTGAGTTGACCGAAATGTGTTGCTTTGGTTGGAATTTGTTTTAACTGTATAAATGACAATTATTATAAAGTTTGGATTTGAGAAAGTGAATAGGAAACTGCTACACATGGTTTAAAGTGTGTCATTTTAATTTTATGCTTGGATAATTTCAGTATGGTGGTAAGACCGATGCTTAGCAAGTAAAGCAGAGAGCAGAGGAGAGTGGACAGAGCGTGAAAGTTTTGTCATTATGTTCTGCATTCTACAGGGAGGGTGATCCCAAGGCCTGAATTGCAGTTAGTTGGATGTTAACTGTTTGGAAATGTGCTGATGGCCAAACAGATAATGCATGGCAGGGCAGCATCAAGCATCTTATCACTAGAGAGCATTAAACACACAAATATATACAGGACCTGTGCTCTAGGAGGCCTCAGGCTGGTGAAATAGCCCCTTCCCAGCTGCTTTTCAGGTGCTGTTCAGGCAGGCAGGGAGCAAGCAAGTGGCAGAACTTCTGTGCATATGAACCAAATCCTTGCTTCACAAGCCAGGCATACTCCAGTAGACCCAGGGAAATATTACATGCACTGAGTAAATCTGCAGTAAATCAGGACTTGCTATGTCTGAGTGGTAGACATGGACATACTTCATGAAAGAAGGTACTTAAGCCCCTAAGTGGCCTTATGTTTGCAAAAGCCAGTCCATAGAGGGCTGTATGTGAGAGGTATTGGTTACTTTATACCTCTTCCCATATAAAAAGGCAGCTGTGTTGTTTTGTTCCCAAAGGACAGCTATGGATTGGAAAAATCAGCTGCGAAATGACTAAGAAAAATTTGGTTGCTCTTCCCAAAGCCAAAAATAGAAGCGTGCTTATATAGCAAAGATTGACTGAATCCAGCACTTGTTTCTGCTATAATGGAGCAGCAGAGTTGACTTTTGATGAGGAATTCTGCTGCCTGACTTTGACATCCCATTGTGGGGAACCCTTCTTTTCTTTAAAAGAATGTTTTCTTATGATTAGGTTATGATTAGCTGTATGTATTATGCTGTAGGGCATAAGTCAATCAAGGTAGACTGTTGAGCTCTCTTCCTCACCAACAAGCAAATTATGTCACTGCCATGGGGTAAGTAAGGTGCCCACACACCCCAGTGAGGCAAAATTCCTGAGTCAATCTTGATACTGCAATTGGTGTTCTGGTTGACTTTTTAGAAGCTTCTTCATATCTCTTGGGTTCTCTGAAACTGAGAGTGACAACATGTGACAGACTTTGCTCTTGAGGATTTAAATGCTGCTTGTTCCCCCAAATCTCTTGATATCTTCTTTGTTTTCATGCAGTAAATGTACTAGCTATTTTCTTTAAGACTGCAGCCAGCTGGCTGGTTCTATTCCCGTCAATGTTAGTCACTTGTCTGACTTATAACATGACTTATTACTCTTCTAACTGATCTCCTATTATGTGCCACTTTGCCTGAATTCCTTTTCTGAAATTGCCATTAGTGCTTAGGTAATAAAAGCCCAGCATCCTGTACATACTTCACATCACTCAAGAATCAACCCGTCAGGATTGTTATTCTTCTTAGTGGCTTTTCTACAGATAAAATCAGCAACACTGTAGAGGTTTTTATCAATTGTTAGCTTATTGTAGAACATATTTCATACAGCAAGCATTGTGCTGTGTGCCACTTTGGAGTGGCATTGTGGTTTCATAACATCCTATCAGCGTGTAGACACTGCAGTAAGAAGCACCTGATTCTGACTTTGCTCTGACTTTGTGCCAGCATAACTCTATTGCTTCAAATGGACAGAAGTGAAATCAGAGTCAAGTCCAACAGAGTTGCAGAGATGAGCTGGTGGTCTAAGCAGAAACTTCTGGGCTTTGTTGTAAGTTATAAACCTGCAGGTAAATTTTCATTCATCCTCCCTGTCCGTAAATGCATTGCGGGTTTGGCGTTTGCAGGCCCAAAGTTTTTTGTCTGGCGGTTTTGTTTGGTTTCAAGTGTCCTCTTACTCAGCACCAGGAGAGTAATGAGCAGCACAGTGCCAAACATCACTCATGGCAGGGCTCTGCTGCTGTCATGATGTTACTGCTGCTCACGTAGCTTTTCCCAAATTAGCTTTTGACGAGCTGCTTGTGTCCCTCTCAGAAAAAAACTGCAACTGCACAGAATATAGTGCAGCTGCCAGAGAGGTTTGGTACCTCTCCAGCTGAGATCCAGGTCACTGTGGCTACACAACTGTTGCCACCTGACCTACTTAAAGTCAATTTGAGAAGAGTTACTTAAGCTGAAGTCGACCCTTTCTATTCAGGGTAGGTGAAGACTTAGGCCCAAGTGTCTACCATTGCTGTGCTAACCACAATATTATACATATGCTCATACATTTCTGTGTATTATTTGCATAATTTCCTGTCTGTAGTATCACTAGTGTAAGTCTTAGTTAATGAGATGATTATATGTTGCCTGCTGTTCACAGGTATTATTTTTTAGAAAGATGAAAGTTTGCTTCCTTAAACACAGTTTTTTATTGTGCAAAGATTAGTGATGTCTGATATAATATGTTTTTATGTATTTCTCCTCTTTTGTCTTGACTAAGACTATTTGTAATATTCATTTTGGGTGCCCACTTTACACTTCATGGAGTCTTATACCCAACCAAAACAATATACAGATCATTCTCAGAACACTGGAGTCAAAAACATGCATCTGGAAATATTTCCCTGCATAGACAACTTTAGATCTCTTTTTCCTTTTGTCTACAGTCATAAATCTTTGCAGGCCTGTATCATGGAACTGTGGTACTGTATTTGTGCTGTGCTGCATTCCAACTGCTGTTTCTGCACTGAATGTCCTCATAACACTTCCATGATTATCCTCAGTTGGAAGCACTGTCAGTTTGATGAGCTTCCTTCTGCCTATGTTGGCCTACTGAACTACCCTCCTCCTCGAAGCTCCAGTGCTCGTGGCTCTGACCTCATCAGAAAGAACCAATAACACATCCATCAGGGTTTTGAAGTGTTGGAGAATTGTTGTCTCTTCCCTGCCATCAGAAGCACCAACAGAGCCTTGATGGAACCAGCCCAGCCGTACCCGCAGCGCGACGAGCACGGCTGAGATCATTTGCTTGCTTCTGTGCTCTGTCTCTTGGATCACGTTCAGTTTAATCAGCATTCAAGGCACATTAGAGAAAGCAGTAACATCTTAGGTAGTCCTGTCCCCTTCTTGTAATTGTTGGGGTGATAAGAATTCCATAAACTGCCTGCTGGCTCGGACTATCCGTCCTCGTGTCTGCGGCAATCGGAGTGGCTGCCTGGGGAGAACACATAAGTCTGTTCACATCCTGGTGTTCATTCCTTCCTTCTGTCCCAGAATCAAAATTTTTGGATTAGGCATATCAAGGGAACATTCCTGTCCGTTCCTCTTATTATCCATTTATGGACCTGTTGTCCATGAAATGTGTGCAGCTGCTTTTTGAACCTATTGATATTCTTTGTTATCACAAACTCCCATGGCAAGTCTGGAACGTAAAAAAATTCAGCTTAAATACCATGGTTACACAAAGATAAGCAAGCTTTCCGAGTGTTTCATGAAAGGGAATTTCTACCATAAAAATAATCTGTCAATACTTTGATTTTTTTACTGTAGCAGATAGCTGCACAAACCATGAAATCAGCAAAGCAGAGTGATACTTCCATGTTATGAGACACTGAAACATGAGAAAGGCAGTGGTGGGTCATATAAAAGGTATGGGTAGTCATGGGTTTCACACAGTCTCCCCTTTCCGACCTTGATGCTTAAGGTAGATCATAAGCAGAGGGAATACTTACAGTATTATTTTCTCAGCACTTTTGCCATGCTTTCAGTGATTTGGAATTCAAGGACAAAATTCTCTCAGGAACCTAGTCTAGTGAAAGGTGTCTCTGCCCATGGCAGAGGGGGTTGGAATTAAGTGATCTTTTAGGTCCCTTTCAAGTGAAATGATTCTATGATTCTACGACACCCTGATCCCAAAGAGTTTAACAGAAATTTGCAGTATTTTTCTTTTACAAAATTATCTAGTTGCTTTTTGAATCCCTGTGGTCTGAGCTTTCAAAACACTTTGTGACAGCCTGTTCCCTCCGTAAGAGTGCTGAAGTTCTGTTATTTGCATTGAGTTGTTGCGAGCACCTTATGTGTATGTGGAGAATTGCACAGAAAAACGCATAATTATTTTGGACGACAGATTCAAAGTGTGCCGATGAGCTGTGAAAAGAAAAGAGGAATTGATTTTTTTGGATTTATTTATTTGGATTTTTAATAATGCTATTAACATGACCTGCATGACATGCCTGCCTGATCCCTGACTATAATAATGAAACACAAACGGAGGAATGTGTGGGGAATGGTTCCAAGCACGCTCAGTTGTAGACATACATAGTTATACCTATATGTGGAATCAAAGGACCTTTTTGTAGTCATGGAAGCTTGTTTGGGTTGATCCAAAGGGACAGTAGTGGATTAAACTTCTGAAAACAACAGTCCTGATGCTGCCAGGCTCTTGAGAACGTGGTGTGTTTTAAACTAGGCCTCCTTCCTGCTCCAGTCCATGGCACTGCTTATCTTACAAAGCCAGGCCTAAGCCTCCAGCCCCTGGACTGAACTGGAGCCTGTTGAAAAAGCTGGGATGGCGGAGGAGTGTGGGGAAGGTTTGTAAACAGCTGAAGTGGAGCCTTCTGGGATTAATGTGTTCCATAACCAGTTCAAACAGGGCAGCGACTGAAAACCCCCGATGTCAGAGTTATACAACAGCTCCTTCAGGAAAGCAGCTTTAAGTTTTCAGTGGGCTTTGTAATAAAGAGCACGCATGAAATGTTCACCCACAGATACTGAAGTGTTTGCTTTGCTAGCAGCACTCACCCACCATCCACTCTCAGCTCATCCTTTCATAGGGGGAGAGAGGGATCTTCATCCCTAATGCATGTTTTTACATTACCCTTATGTTATTGTGTGTGGGTTGTGTATAGCAGACTTAATGCAGCAATTTGCAGACCTGCATCAATTTAGTGCTTTTTTTTTTGTTTGTTCTTAAAGAAATGCCACATTGAATAAAAATTTGAGGCTTTTTTTTCCATCTGGGCTAAGGTTGAGGACTTTGAATGAAAGTGGGTTTATTTTGAAACTTACAGAAGTTTGACATTTTTTAGTCATACCTGTAGCTTTGTATCCCACTAGTGTTCAACTACCTCTAATCTGTTTTAGCCACCCACCATGAGTTGTGACTAGCTACATCCTATAAGCAACCATTTCTCCCCTCATCTGAAGGGAGTCAAGACAGTGAGGTTTTGTACTAAAACTGTTTAAAGAACCCCACATCAGCTATCCTGGTTTTAAATATTCAACATTTCTACCATTTTCCTACGAAATTCTTATAATTTAGTGTTTCTAGTGGACAGTCAGGATTCTTCCACGTGGCACTTTTTGTTTTGTCAGGGTATTCTTTTTTACCCTGTCGTGGGGGTATAACAGCACGGCTACTTGTTTTGCTGTCTTGAAATGACTGAATTTAAAACCTCCAGTCTTTTTAAACAGAAGGAATGACTTAAAAGGACCAACAGTGACTTGTGTATTGTTATTTGGTTAAGACTAGTACTTTGGTTTGGTTAAGAATATAAATCACAGTGAACAGTCATTGACTCAGTCTCTGCTCTCAGTTTAGGTAACTAATGCAGCCTTTACACACAAGACATAAAGAAGGCTGCAGCTCTGCCATTCCTTCAAATGCAAGCTGCTGTCTACTCAAATCTCACTTAAAAGTGGAGTACTTCTGGTTCTGAATGCTGTAGGAAAAAGATCTTCACCTGATACTCATTACAAGGCTCAACGTGCCTCTGCTGCACAATCATAAGTTCTCTTATCACCATGCATAAGACCCTTTAACTTTGATGCTTCCTTAGACCACCTTTAAACTGCCTGGAAGGTTTTGGCACAGTCAGGACTTATATGAGCACTGTCTGATCTCTCTTTGCTTTGTAAGTCTCACGGGCTTTTCCTTCCCTCTCTTTGACTCTATATGTCATTTATCATCAGTATGCTGATCTGTACCCATCTGTGCTAGTGACTTTATCCCAGTGTTTTCATGTGACTGTAGTAAAAGAGAAAAAAATTTAGTCAGGGTGATCCACTTTTCAGTCTCAAATCTCAATATTTACCTTGTCAGACCTCTGCCTCACTAAATAAATACTAACACCAACCTCTAAACAATCCATCCACCATTAAAAGCTCCTGATGAGAACTGTCTGTGACTGCTGACTAGTCTCCACTGGAGTACTGTAAGAGGATTTTAATAGATTTTTTTTTTGCTATCAAGGCTTGGTCAGTAAGGCTTGACACAATATTCTCATTAATGAGGTATGTGACTGTTCCATAGACTCTTTATTTTTCATATTGTACTCAGTGAACAGTGTAATATTCTAAAAAATGAGAGAACACATCAGATGCTGATTTGAATTTATTATAAATCAGCAACTAGTAGTCATATCATCTTACCTTATTTTTCCAGAGAACATGAAATATGTAACAGCAACACAAGTTCTGTTTCCACAAGTCTAAGGAAACACTTAATTAAATGACAATTCCTTAGATGACTTTTTCACCTTCCCTATTTGATCGGTCATACAATCTCTGCTTTCTCTTAAAACGGTCTGGATTCAGAGAAGTAAGAGCAGAAGGATCTAACAACTGCCCCCCCCAGCTAGCCACAAAGCTTGATGTAACAGCACATGAGAAAAACAACTAGCTGGGGCCTGTCTCTGCAGTGTGGAAGCAGGTGATGTAGGTGCAATAAATCCTTTGGAGGCTTTCTGCTCACTTTGTTAAGTGTGTTGATGGGAGGCTTTTGTACCTGGTTCTTCCCAGATCACTGTGTCCTGCCCCAAGCCCACACATCAAAAGAAGCAACACACCAGGGTGAAACTCACCCTGCAGATTTCGTGGCAAAAAGGCAGAAAGAGCCTCTGTAGCCCATGGAAACTTCACATTTTTAATATATGAAAGGGTTTCCGTGTATTGCGGCGTCAAAAATCTTCTGTTGTGCCATCAACACAATCCTACCCATTGGACTGAGTGTGTCACTCATCTGGGAACTGAATTTGAAATGAATCTGACAGTTATCTGGGGATGGTGCAGAGGCTGGGAACAGTTACTTGCAGTTCCATGTATCTATGGTTTCAATGCATTGTGTACTTAGAACAAAATCAACACTTGGTAATTGCAGCGATGAAAAGGTATTAATCAGTATTTAGCACAGCCCAAAATTTGAGCCTGGGTGAGGGCTACCTAAGCTATCCTGGCTACTCCAAGGAAAACCACGAACTCCTTATCTGTTTTCAATAAACCTTTAGAGTTATTCCATCATCTCTGTTTTCCACTTCAAACTGGAGCTGATACACCACAGGTCCTAAAATTTAAAAGCAAGCTCATTTTTCTATAATAAGATCAAATCATTTTTCTGTGTAGAGTTCTTTTCAGTGTCCTTGATGAAGGAGTATGAAATGTTTCTTTTGAACAGATGGGTTTAGCTCAGTGCTGTGGTAAACTGATGGCTGGTGCTTTAGCCAGGTGGTCAGAACCCTCTTCTCTGGAGGAGACTTATGACAGTAGTACCCAAAAGGATTGAGTAACATGATGAATTGTCCATTCTGTTCCCTCCCATATTATGCCTTTTCCCCAGGACTCTTGGTGGGGGAAAGGTTGTAGTGTAGGAAGGAACAGGTTAATTTATTACATTTTATTCAACAGCCTCTGTTTGCAAGGTCCAAAGGGTCCCTACTTGAAAACTACCAAGATATCTTTGCTCTGAATTAAATGGGAGAATTTCTTTGCTGGCATAGAGATGCTTCTAGGGTCTAATTCACTTTTGGTTTTGGACAGTGAGTGCCTCTCCATGCTGGGGCACTGTAAATGCTCATCCCTGTTTTAAGAGCACGGTCCTTACACTGAGTAAGGACTCTTCCATCTCCCTTTCATAGGGGAGGACCCTACACCAGGGCAGATAAACTGAGTTGGTTACTCTTACATGGTTTTCTGGTGACTACATGATTTATCATGAGCTTTCCCTCATAGTTTTTCTCATATGGAGAGAGGTTCTTAATATGACTGAAGGAATTACTGGATTGTGGTAAAGAGCACGTAGATCTTGAGTCAAAGGGTATTTTCAAAGAGTTGACTTTTCCAAGATCTCCTAAAGGTAGTGGCTTTGACTTTAAATAATGTAATTCTTGTCTTTCGTAACAATTTTCTAATAAGCTACAGCCTCATTCAATTAGCATGGTAAGCAGTCCTATTTTGTGTAGTTTATTTTGTGCATTATTGAAGTTCTATTTTCATCTACATTATGAGAAATACATGAAAATAGCATCCTCTACTTACCAGCATGTAGATTTTTTTTTTTTCATATTCCGTGTGAAATAAAAATAGAAGTAAGGTAAAAATGTGACAGAATTAATGTAGTACATAACTCTGGGGGCATCACTGTCTGGCAGAAAAATTCCTAATGAAATCATCATTCAAAGGAAACCTTGCTTCAAGTTACAGAATGCACACTGAAAACTAGAGATTAATATGCTTAAAGGAAAAGTAGATAAATAGACAGAAGGCGTGATTGAATAAAATTCTCCCAACTTGGGTAGTTTGTATTTCATTTTGTACTTATAAATCCGTGTTATAGATGCCTAGAAGAGACTTGGTATTTTCCCCAGGCTTTCCATCACTAAGTCATTACTGTGGATTTCTCTGCTGCACTCCTGACTGATATCATATCACCAACTGTCCTCTGGCAACTACTCCCCAGCAATTTGGCTCATTTGTATTACTCACTTTTAATCAGATAAGATATATCCTTCAGCACCCGCTCTCATCCTCTGCAGGCTTTCTTCAAACTCACTAAGAACTGACTGAAGCCCAGTGTGGTAATAAAGGCAGCCCCATTAAAAAAAAAATAATAAAAAAAATTCTTGCAGTGTAGGATAAAACTTACAGTTTCACTTATTTAAGGGATTTTTTTATCATCACGTTCGATGGGTTCTATCAGGAATTTAGACCTATTTCAACTGAAGTGGCTTTATCGACCTGTGTCCAGGAAGGCACAGTCTCATTCTGGAATTCTGCTTCCTCCTGCAATTCAAGCTGCAGGCTGAAATCAGACAGCTTTCAGGTGTTTCCAGTAGTTGCTCAGACAGGGGTACTTTATTAGTTTCCCTTTCTATGCTGTCCATAGTTCCCGTGCCCCCAGTAAAATGCAGGTTTGACTTCAGAGGCTGCTGGTGTGGTGCCTGAGGAGTCGGTATCAATTGCTCCACAGCTCTGCTGAGCTCTAAGAGTTAAGATCACCATCTGAATTTCTCCTCCCATGATGAGCAACTTCCTCTCACCAAGCATGGGAAGGCATCATTCAGTATGACTCTGGACCACATTCAGGAGCAGTGTTTTATTTCCCCTGAGGAACAGTGGTCATATTACCCACTTAAAATAGTCCAGGTTTTGATTTTTCATTTGAGGAGCAAAATTATTCCTGGCTAGCCTGAGTTACGAAAGATTTACTTTGAAGAACAATAAAAAACTGCTGATGCAATTATAATGAAAATACTACTCTAAGGTAAAGCTATAGGAAGAACAAGGATATATAAAAGCAATGTAATTTCATGGGTTTTGGAAGCATTGCCCTTCATCTATTTAAGATCTATTTTTATTAAATTTTTTCAGCCTGGAGGTTAATTCATTTTTTAATGTGTGTTTGTCTTTCAGCAGATTATTGATTTAAGCAGCAGGTTGCAAGACAGTGGTCTAGAAATACTAATTTGCATGTATGATTTTATATTTCCTCTGCAAGAAACACAAATGGCTCTTTCATAAAGCTTCTTTCACTCGGTTGCTTTTTTTGAAAACTATGCTAAATGCAGATTGGTTCACTAATGAATGGTCACATGATCCTCAGGATAATGAAATTCGTTTATATTGGTCTGTGCTCTCTGTCCTTTACTTCTCCCACTAGGATCTTTCCTGTTCTCTCCCATGTAATACCCTCAGATCTCTCACTCCACTGTGTCCTTACCTCCTTCTCCTACCCCAAAAAAACCAACAGATCTCACCATGGGCCTTACCCTCTTCCTCCAGCCTGCTGGCTGGACCAGAGTCAGGCTGACCAGCTGGTGAGCACAGACTGCCTTGCTACAAACAGGAACTCCTCGAGTAAGTGGTGCTCTGTAGTGTTAATTAACAGGGTATTCACTTAATTCATGCACAGCAGCAGCTCATGCTGGGAGCCAAATCTTTGGCTGACAAAATCTCCAGCTAAACCAAGCACTTTGTTGATTTAAACCAGAACCTAATCCTTAAAGTGAGAGTAGTAGTCATGTAAGAAACTGCTGGGTGATCTCATAAAGTGAATTTATCACATCTCTGATCCTGCAGTTTTCTCCATGTTATTGTACTAATTCATTCTTATTTCCAGCCTGGCCTGCATTTCCATGCCACTGTTGCAAAATGCTTTTTTTCAGAGGTTCAGTGTGTTCCAAGAGTTCTTAGAGAAGTCTGTTGGTGAGTTTAGTTCTGCTTTTGAAGTCAGGTGGCATTCAGATTTGGAAGAAGCCCGACTTACCTTGCACAGTATTCAAAAGGGGCTTTTACAGCTTAGAAATGTGTAGTTTCAAGCAGAGCTATGTGTTCACATAGGTACCAAAGTGCCTGAATGAATAATGCTGAATATGAGCCTGAAAAAAAAGAAAAGGAAATTTTCTTCTATAAATTTTACCAAAATGTTTTACTCTTGTTGCAAACCACACAGTATTCACTGTGCTTACACAGCTATTCTTTGAGTCATGCAATTATTATTTTTAATACTCCTTACCTTTTATTTAAAACTCAAATAAAATTTTGTCCTCACAGTTACTGTGAAAACACCAGAACTGTGTTTTCCAAATGATCCAACCCAAATAAAACCAAAGGCAGCGTAAAACCAGAATGAACCCAAAAGCTTAGAAGCCCAATGTGTAACAAAAAACTCAGATGAGCTTGTTCTTAAATTCAGTTGTTTTAAAGCTGATTTGAAGTTGTGATTTTAGGAGGACATCAATTTATGAGTTTTGATTACAGTAGACCAAAAATAGAGCTTCACTGTAATCAGGTTATTAAAATGGAGAAAATAACCAACAGATCTTACCTCATGGGCAACCTTCCAGAAACAGTCCAGTCAGTGCTTGTGTTTGCTAAGGCAGTGAAAATGGACATATCAGATCATCAGTGGAGACAATTATATCCAGCTATCACTGCTCAAGTCTCTGTTAAGTGTTAACCAGAAGGGAAGGTGCCGTGTATGGGGTTGTCCTTGTGCCCGGAGCCTTGCAGGGACCCAAACCTTTCAGCTTCTTGTCAATGACGTCCATCTGCTGGACACAAATTGATATTACAGCAGCCAAAGCCAACAGCTTCTTAAAAGGTGTGTCAGCACTGTCTGTGTGTATCATTGGGATTTAATTTTCTTAATGGAGATGGGTTTATTTGCAAATTCTTGAAGCCTGCGGGACAGTTTATCGGGCAGACTGATTTCCTCAGTAAGCCTATTGCTCTTGACTGAGATAAATTCTCCCTTTTTTCTCCCTCCAGATTCTTACTTACATCCTGCTGAGGCTGCTGCTGCTGACATTTTCTTCAAGTTCAAAATCTGGACAGTGCCTGGTTCCCTGCTGATAAATTTACCACCAGAAAAAAAGTGGAAATTTCGGAAAAAAATGTTAGTCTCTCGCTGTCTGAGAGACCTAAACAGTGTAAATGAGTTAAAGGCAGAGTTCCACAATCCCTCTCCATTTGTTTTAGCAGACATCACACAGGGAATACGCCTGAGAGACTTAAATGAATCGTCTTATGTGCACTAGGTCTTGCTGCCTAGGAGATGTACAACTGGCATATGTAACAGCACAGTGTACCTGAAAAAAACCCTATGTTTAAAACAGAAAGGTAAAAGCTTGAATTAACCTGATTAACAAACAGCTTTATATCCATTTTATTTATGATGAATAATTCAGAGTCCCTCATAGGGAGTCCCAAGTCCATCATGTTGGTTACCATAACTCGTGGAATTAAACACGGGTCAGAGAACAAGAATCAAATTACAAAACCCTCTTGAAAATGTCATGTGGTTTTGAGACCATCTAATCAAAATTATTCAAAAGTAAAATGTTTTTCATACCAGCCAAAGGGTTGAACTGCCAGAAATGAGAATCCTGCTGAATTTCATATCCTCCCACCATGTCAACATGAAAATGTAGCACTGTTGCTGCCTATATGCTGCACTTATCTGTTCTCCCTGGAGTGTGTCTTCACTGCCTGACTGAAGTGATTAACTGATAGATCCATATTTCTGAATCCCAGCCAACAGTCATCATTTACTTCAGTTGTTGAACAGAAGGGCAGTAACCACAGAGTAACTGGAAAGTGGTTTAAGTCTTGCTTTGATGGCCTCTGAGCATTGAGTGTCCTGCTGTGCATACTCTTTTTCTCTTTGGAGTACCTATATCAGGCTAATGAACTACCCTGTGAGCTGTGCTGTCCCTAATGCTTTGCAGACTGAGTAGAGCAGCATTCACAACCATTAACTTACCTTAAAAATTGATGTTTGCCATTTTACAAGACATTTTCTCCTTATGGTGTGTTTTGTGAGCTTGCTAGAGCAAGGAAGTTCCTCCAATATGGGATACCTCTAGCAAGAAGCTTCAGGGTTACTTGGCAATTCTGTATGAAAAACACTGTTCTCAACAAGTTTTAATTCTAACAACCTTTTAAGGCTGCTCTAAACAGAGGAAGTCAATAAAATCCTACTCAAGGTGTCATTTGGACAATTCCAAAGTATAATAAATAGTGAGACAATTGGTAAGTAATGTGTTGGTGTGTGTTGGTGCTTTGCTACATGCAGTGGATTAACCTTCTGATTTGACTAATTTAAAATTCACTATGTGCACTCAGCTTTTTTTCTTTTTTGAGAGGGAAAGCCATGCACAAATGCAACAACTTCGGGGGTTTTTTGCATCTCAAAAATGTTAGTTATTGCTGTTAGTACTGGCATTCATATTCTATTCCTTGTACACAGCAATATGAAAACCAACAGTAATAGCTGAGCAACTTCCACCTGTGCATGGTGATGTTTATATTCTCTTTAAAGAGAAGGTGTAAAGGGAGAGAGTTGTTCAATTACTGAAATAGCTGTATATGTCTCTCTAAATGTTTTAGAGAAAGTAAATTCTCAAATCTGATTGGAAACAACATTGACATTTGCAAGGACTCTGGTCACCTTTTTATTTGCAGAAATTTCTGCCTTCTGTAAAGATTTGTGTCCCTTCATTCTAGATCTGTGGGACCTCTACTCTCACTCTGGGGAGGCAGAAACCTCATGCCAAACGGGCTTTGCTTCTAACCAGTTTTCAGGATGGAGCATTAGATGGTCTTTCCAATGTCCTGGAGTCATCTCCAGGCCCTGACCATGACCAGTGAGTCATGGATCGAAGCTACTCCTGGACCTTAGGACTGATTTTCATATTATTTTGCTATATAGATGCCATTTAGAACAAAGGGAGTATCTCTGCCAAGGTTAAATATTCTGAGAAGGGAGAAATTACCTTTATAAATACTGCAATATGCCTGAGGGACATTTTTTTTCTTACACAGTATTATTTTAAAAGTAATCAAATCTGCTAGGAGTGCAATGTCACGTGACGTGATTTAAAGCGTCAGAAGATGACCACAAAAGTTAAAGTTACTATTTCATCTTTGCCATTGTTTCTGCTGTGCCCAAAATTTACAAAACACAGTAATGCCTGTAAGAGCTCCGGCAGGCTGACGTCTGTCCATCCCGAGGCACAATGGAAGGAATCAAGAATAGAGCAGCTGCCTGAGTTCTGAATCGTCTTGTTTTCATGGGCTCTTACATAAGGCTTTTTTTTTCTCCTTCTGGCTCTGTATTTACCAAGTCAAGGGTCTATCTCATTGTTCCATTAGTGCACTACCTGAATTCACAGCAAACCAATGAAATATGGCAATAAATCCTATTAGATGCTGCATGCGGAACATAGTTCCCAAATGCTCTCCTGAGCCATCCACATCCCTCTCGAGCAGATATCTCCTGAGCCATCCACATCCCTCTTGAGCAGATATCAAAGACAGTGAGATCATAAGCGGGAAAAGAGAACGACAAACTTTTTCAGAACGGCGATGTATGAACTGCACAACACAAAAAATGCCGGTCTTTGGGAAAGCGAGATTTTTCAAATTGTCTGCGTACAAAACCACCGACGGGATGAGTAGAGGGGACAAAGTGCTCCCACCTTCATCCCTCTCTCCCTCCACGTTCCTGGTAGGAGTCTGTACAGGCCAAGGCCACAGCAGCTGCCCCCCTGCTATCAGACCCCACAGCTTCGTACGTTAGCCCGACTTCAGTCCGACTCATTTAAAGGATTAATTTTCGTACAGTTTAGCCTGAAGAAAGGAGATGCAGTGTTTTAAAAGCATGTTTCATGCCTTGCTGTGGGTGAGGTACCTGGCTCATTTGTCCTTCACAACTGAATGTTTCTGAGGTTGTTAGGGTTGCTTCTCTCCTACATTGCTTCCTGTCACGTAGCTGCTGGATCTGTAACGTGTTGTTGCACAGGCCTGTTTGCTTGCCATGTTATAACTTCTAATTTATAATTAGGCTGATGTTATCTATAACCCATTCAAGAGATACAAGTAGGCTTTCAGATGTTACTGTCCACCAGGTGAACATTCACTGTGACTGAAACCTCTTGGGTTTCTCCTGGTTCTCAAGAGGTTCAGCACTGGGCCAGCAGGAGCTTCCTTGGCACTGTCAGGAATGAAGTGTTTTTTGGCACATGCAGAAGCTGAATGCTAGGCACCTGGAGAACTTTAAAATTGAAATAGGTACCTACTTAGTTTTAAGAGCCTTCAGAGCTGGGCAGCAGCTGAGCAGAGGTTTTTAGTATCACTGTTTGTAATTGCAGCTAACGTCTGCCTAGCTGCCTGTTTGGATACCTAAATACCTTTTTGGGATCTGGCCCTCAGTGTTTTTTTTTAAACTTTCTTATGCATTAAATAATAAAGACCAGGGCAATTAAGAAGTCTTGCTTAACTGTGTTAGCCTCTTGAAGAGAGCCACAAATCAGCCTCATTTCCTCCTCCTGAGAATCATTAGATCGTTTGTTACAAGGGCGAAGGGAGCCTCTGCAGCACTTCATGGCAGAAGCTCATCGGGCTGCTCTATGGAGTGCTCTGTTCAGTTGTTTACAAACCAAGTGTGATAGATTGAGCATCCCGGTTGGATGTTTAGTTTGAAAAGTGATATGTCAGTTGCTATTTAATTAGGACTCTGCAGCCCACCTTTCTCAGATGCTGCAGCTTATTAAAGCATTCCCTGATTGGGAATATGCAGATGCTGTTGGTGGAAGAAATAGCTGCCTTTAGTCAGAGTGAAAGGACTTTGCCACCTCTAACTTGGAGTTATGGCAGCAGACTTGGACCCCAGGGCTTAGGTGTAAGGACAGAGCAGACAAACAGGCTTCTATTTTCCTTCCAAGGAAAATGCTGTCAGAGAGGGCTGTTGCTGCGCTCCCTGTTCCAGGAGAGGAAATGCTTCTCCATTGCTGCCCGTGTAGCCTACTCACACGGCTCTTCCCTGCAAGAATTTCAAGAACAGGTGAGCACAGCTTCTCTGCTGCTTGCTCGTTTGGGCTGGGATGTGAGAGCAACAGCAAGCAGCTTAATTTGGTGGTTAATACCTCTGTGAGAGGCTGCTTGCAGTAAAAGAACATCACAGTGTTTAAGGCCACGTTTAACAAGGCCTTGAGAAATCTGGTCTAATGGAAGGTGTCTCTGCCCATGGCAGGGGAGTTGGGACTAGATGATCTTTAAGGCCTCTTCCAACCCAAGCCATTCTGTGATTCTCCAGTGGTGCAGTCTTCTCTTATTTGGAAGGCAATTAGTACTTCTTTACAAAATTAAAGAGACTCCCCAAAACTGTAAAGATATCTCTAAAATAAAAAGACAAACTCACCCCCAAAACTGATGGTGCTCAGGGTAACTGATACACTTGGAGAATTATATATCTTATTGATACTAAGCTACAGCAGCTATGCCAGTGCCTTAAGCCTGCCTGTTTGCTTCAAATGTACCTTTCGAGAGGTGACAATTCTCTGTCTCACTTTGAACTATGAAAGATGAGTTTAGAAGAAAGTATCTTATTTGTGTATATATATACACCTATATAATTTTTTATAGAAAAGCAGACATTAATGAAGTAAAACATCGAGTACTGTTGTGCTGGACCCCACTCCTCCAAAAAAACTGGTTTTTTGCACTTTTAAGGCAGAAGCACAGTATTTCTTCTAAGTGTTAGAGATAATGCATGTGTGTGTGTGTAGGGGTAAGGGCTGTTTAACAGGTGAGAATATTCCATTATGGAAGAAAAAGATGGAGCTTAATCTTCAGCTCTCTTATGCCTGACTTTGGGAGCATTATCTTTATTCAGTAGTTTGCTTTGGCTTTTGTGCAAGCAAAATTCTACTGTATTTCCCAACTCCTCTGGCTTTCAGGAAAGCAATATCTTCCTTTTTAAGCTTGTTTTTTTTTCAGGCAGTTTCAGGATGATGGTTTTGCTCACTTGAAAGACGACCTTTTTTGTTGAGGTAGTCACATCCCATAGCACAGAGACGTCCACAGAGGAGGAAATAACCATGTCAATGAATCTTGCTGCCTACAAGAGACTAAACAAGCTGCATGACTTAAGCCTGTGCTTGAATGACAAAGTTCTGGGCATGATCTTGAGCTGATTAAGCCCACAGCCTCTATATCTCCAACTCTAAAAGAAATAATGGTGACAGCTCATATAGTCATTGTGGGAATTAGTGTATTCATATACAAATATTTTACACATTTTACTACGCAATATATTATTTCACTAGGAATTAAGTACTTATTTTCTCACTCATAGAGTATTTTGGTTTTGTGATGGGAAAAGAATGATGCCACAGACAACTGAGAAGAGCTGGCTAAGTGTTATCAATAGCTGCATTTTATTTACCAGGAGACTGGCAATCCTCTAGAAGTATTTTTCTAGCCATTTCCTTCACCATACACAAAAATTCCTTAGATGAGCAAAGAAAAGCTAATAAAAAGCCTAAGATAATGAGATCACAAGAGCAATATGAAAAAGAAACTGGGAAATGCTGACAGTCTTGATTATTGTAATAACCCAGTATAAGAGAAATTTATATTGTTACTCTAATATACACTCTCGGCCAAAGGATTAAAAAAAACCTACACCAACCCCCCCAAACAGTTGTTAAATTGTTAAAGGCATTTATGAAACTGCAGGAAAACAACTTTTCACTTCCATTTACATGTATATATATTTACAGCTGGGAAATGGCATGTGGTACTAAAAACATGGCAGTGTTCCTTGTAGTAAATGCTTTCTGTCATGTAAACCAAAAAAAAGGGTTTACATTGCCCCATTTTTGCGAACAAGAGTGTTCATCAAATGTTCCTACAGTCACTATTCACACCCAATGAAACATAAGAAGTGTTTCTAGCTGAAATATTATTGAAACCACTTATGTCAGGCAGAGGGAAAGGAGGAGGAAGTAAAAACTGGACACAGTACTGCAATTATTTTGTTTCATGAAGTAGCCTACCTGGGAAAGAAAGATGAACTTGCAATGTTCGGTGACAAAACTGTTTGAGTGTGATATTCATCTGAGGGTGAAGCAGGAATACAAAATCATTCCTGTTCTCCTGCAGGTTGCAATATCTGAATGCAAGATGGGGAAGAACGTTAGCTGTGCCAGCAGGGACGGCTGTAGAACACCAAGGCATCAGAGGGAAGTCAGATTGTAAGACTGTGGGGTGTTTCTTTCAATCTGAGAATTAATCCAAGATAAAACTGATCACTGTTTCACTCAGTCCTAGCTTGGACTTGTGTCTCTGTCCTGTTAACCCTACAGACACACACGTCTGTGCTCACATGAAGCAAGCCTTAGCCCTACCTTAGGGTTTGTTGGGCTGGGTCAAACCCTTGGCAGTCAGCTGATGCAAACGTGCTCTGCTACAGTCACTTTAGTGGTTCGGGTTTGTTCTAAAAATGCTGGACTGATGGTTTCCTATGGGCTTCACTCTGGGCCAGGCATTGTCAGCTTGCCCCCAGCTCTGTATCTGCAGACACTCCATATTTTATTCTGGCTAACTCATCAAAAACATGCCCATAGGAATGCCAATCCACACTTACAGGTGGTGTGTCAAAGACTGGAGCACTGCTGTGACATTGTGTGAGCAACCACGCTGATGACAGCAGGACCCATTTCAGAGCAAAGCGTCAGTCAGTGATCACAAACTGGTCTCTGGTCCCCAGACTGCAGAAAAATAAAAACATATCCTCCCAGGCTTTTCTGTTGCCAGGAACTGCTGGGCTTCATCCTCGATTGCTCCATGCTCACCACTTTTTCTGCAGCCCGAGAGCTTCACAGGGGAAGCAGGGAGGGAATCTGTGCTCAATCTGTGGCCAGTCAGGGACCAAAGAAACCTGCAGGGTAACTGGGAACAGCAGTGGAGCTGCCCTGCACTGGGCCAGCTGCTGCTACTGTACCAGCTGGAAGGCTGAGGGAGCACCCCAATGTGCTTTTTTTTTCTGATGAGGAGAAGGATAGAAGAGAACAGCACCATCCAGCTGTATGAGCATATTTCAATCAGTTTTCTGCTTCTCCTTTGCAGTTACTTCCCAGCTGCTTCACACTTCCCTCTCAGATGCAACGGGGCCCCAGATTTCAACTGCTGAGATGGAAACATGCTTAATAATAGATTATGAAAAAGACATGGTGAAAAATTCCAGTATAGATGGAGGATTTTAGTGCCAGATTGTGCCCTGGGATTCCAGTGCATATCTTCCATTAAAGACATTAAAAATGTTTGCATTTCAAGGAAGAATTTGGACTTTTGACACAATTCCCTCTTTTTCTTTGGGAGCCAAACATTTTCTGTGGTAACAGAACATATTATAACAAGAATAAATATAATGCATTCAGGCACCAAAATGAATAACAGTCCTTGATGTATTTGCTGAAGATTATAGGCATGAGATGTGAAAGCTGTTAGTGGCTTGAAGAAAGATATTTGCTGTAATTGGCACTGCAGCTTTGGTTTTATTACAAAATATGAAGGAGATAACCAGAGAGGTGTCCAGATGCTCACATCCTATGGAGAGGTTGCATTGCATCTCATGATCCTAAATTTGGCCAGTGGCTTGCTGTATTTCATTGCCTTTTGAATCTAGAGATCCCAAAATCTCGGGTTTATGTACTTGCCAGACACAAACTGATGCCTCCTATCCCAGAGGGGTCAAAACCTTGGTGGTGAGTGTGTATGGCTGTGTGTATAAGGGAAATTTTAAGCCTTTTCCTGTACTCACAAGGTGTTGTATGGGTTAAAATGGCACTGTGTGAATGGAACACTTCTTTTTTTTCCCTCAAACGCTCAACCCTTCAGTTTCTCTTTCAAATTGGAGCAATATAAGTATATACAGAGTGCAACTTTGTCCTCCAGAATGGAAATAACTCCCGTCCTTCTCTCCCTCTTCAAGTGTTTGGGGCAATCTGTTTCCATTTCTTCAGTAATGGAAGTGCCTGCCTGCCTGCCTCCAATTTGTGCTTCTTCCCTGGGGAATGGGGAAAGACAGAGCTCAGGTCAGGAGTTTTTGAGCTCTCTGTTCCCCCCTGCTTTCCTGGGACTTGCAGCCTGTCCTCTGGAAGTGTAGATCCCAGTGGTGATGGCACTGCAGTTTTACAGGAATATGCCCAGCATCCCCTGAGTCCTCAGGTCAAGGTGAACTTCCTGGCTGGGCTACCCAGTAAAACGTAATTTGAAAACCTTTAGAAATTTGTGTGGTGGCAGATCTCAACAGAAACTCAACTTGCTTTAGAGAGGGTTTGACAAAATTGAGTGTTCTCCACTAGAAAATGCTGTTGCATCAAAGTTGACTTTTTTTTTTAAATTATTGTCCATCTCCTCAGAGAATTCCCAGCTAGTTGTGAACAAACATTGTTTTTAATGTTACTATTCCTTTATATATTTAAGGCATAGAAAATGCCTGGTGTCTATTTCCTTGGGATGCCATGTGTATCTTCCAATTTGGTCTGCTTGTTTAGGAAAAACTAACAGTGTCACATTTTTGGCTCTTGAGCAGCCCATAACAGCAAAGCCAAGGGGCTTTGCCTGTAAATACTAGCCACAGCTAGCTAGGGTGTGGTTTCCAATGATTTAAATACTTATAGAATGCCAGCAGAGGGTGAAACAAGGAGGGGGGGGGTGGATGAAGGAGGGGAGTTGTTGTTTTGTTTGTTTTAATCTCTGTGGAACTGCCTAACTGCACAGAGCTGTCTCCTCAAAGAAATATTTGGATATAATTCTATAGTGGTGAGAAGGGAGGGGAAGGACCCTTACTTCTTGTTGTTATTGTTCAAAAGGTTGGAAAGGCTTGCAAACTGTTTCCCAGCATTTACTGAGGCCTTGACATGAGTTTTCTGATCTGTGGAAGTGGTGAGCACCTCCAATTCCAACGCAAAATCTTGTCTCCAAGCAGACAAGTAAATGAATTCTTGAGGAGCCTGTGCAGATTGCTTCTACCACGTTGCTATGCTCTTCCTCTCTCCTCCAGGTACTACAGTGTACCAGACAAGCCATGTTCCCGTGATGTTACAACCCATGTAGCTGCTGTATCCAGTCAGGTTTGGAGGTGGTGCTTAATTAGTGCTCTTTGAGGATTTCCTGGCCTTTATTTCTTATGGTTACCCTTAGCATCACCAAAGTTCAGCGAGTCCAAGGATTGGACTTAAACCCTGATGGATTTAAGAAGCTACAAGACATAGCAAAGATGAATGAACTTTGCTTAAAATAGAACCAGTCAGTTCTTTTCCTCATTAAAGAAGCACACTGTGGCAGAAAGCTGGGATGTTTCCTTTCTGTGAAGAAGATCTTACACCAGTCATATCTTAGCTGATTCCCCTCCTCTCCTTTTGTCAGCGTGAGGCATCTGCATTAGCAAGCTGTGCTTTTCATTCCAAAGTGATGAAAGGGAACAACAATAAATTACAATGCCTTTTAAGAAGTCTCCAAATCTTATCAGATCTCACATTTCATCCTGGCTGCCCTTTCATGCCATTCTTTGACTATTACTCTAATTGCCACTCAAAATTTACTATTTTGAGTGGACCTAAGTTCTTGCACCTAAGTACTTGTGCACCCAAGTGCTTTCAACTACTGTTGTGAAATAGTATGGAGGCAGAAAGCAGAGACCCTCTCTTCCTTTTTTGTAAATTCCTACTACTTGTGAAATCCCCAAACTCACGACCTCCCATGTTTCTGAAAAGAGTGACCCTGTATGTACTCTGAGGTATTGTTACACTGTAAAAAATGGAAATTTGAGGCTGCTTCTTGTGGGGTGGAGGGGAAAGAGTTGAGAAAGGTGGTGGGTTTACCCCAGCTGTCTCATGATGCTTGAATACTGGGAGTAGAAAACAATATAGCCAATATCTGAAAATGCAGCCACTTACCACTCTTTTATATAAATTCCAGATTATGAGCCAAATTCACTGTTGACATAAGCAGATGCAAATCTAATGAAGTCACTGCAGTTACTTCTACTTATGCCAGAGGTGAATTTGTCCCTATTTTTGGAACATGCTAGTTTTGTGCTACAGCATTGGCACACTGTATCATGTCAAAATCCTTTTGAGCAATGGCAGCATGCCACTGGCTGACTGACACGGTGCATCATGTCAAACATCTGCCTGATAATGGTCCTGGCCTGCTTTTTGACACGATGCATCACGCCACTGTATCGTGCCCCGAAGGCATCTGACAGGAATTGTGGCAGGATCTGATAATAAGGAATGTGTGCTAACTGAATATCAGAGCATTTTGGCATCTCGTGGAAAACAGTGATCTCTGTGTTAGTGCATTTATAAACCTCTTGGAAGTGCCTCATGTACTTGGGTGAAAAATGATCACTAATGTACTCCCACTTCAATGCGTCACATTAACATAGTAGATGATAAATCATTTTCTGTTTTGATCTGTTCTGCTTTAAGGACTGATATTGGATTTTCTCCTAAAAATGATCGATTGGTATTGAAAGAGCTTGTTTCTATATTTGCGATTTTACAGGCTTGTTTGGTTACTGCTATTAAGTGCGTTATTAAGGAGGGTGTTGTCCTGGGGCTTGGGGGGTTTTGGATTTTTTTTTTTTTTATAAACTAGCATCAGGCGTCGTCGCCTTTGCATCTGAAAGCGTTTTACCTCAGACAGAACGGTGCTAAACAACATTTTCCCTAAAACAGGAAACATGTTTCACAATCCTCTGCGGCGAGCGGCACAAGCTTCCCCGAGAGGATCTGCGAGGGTGGAGAGCAGCCAGTCGTCCAAATGCGAGGAGGAGGCCGGGTGCCAGGAGACAGGGAGGCCAGAGGAATGCCTGGAGGCAGCCTGGCCATATGCTTGCGGTAAAACCCTCCAGGTCAGGATCAGGCTCGTGTCCAGGAACAGCGAACTTCAGAAGGTGGTACTTGTTATTGCCCGCCCGATGGCCTCCGGCTCCTGCAAACGTCCCTGTCGGGATAACGTTCTGCCTTAGGCTTGCTGTTGCAGTAGGAAATGAGGGGGGAAAAGAGATTTTTGAAATTAATAGGGCCCAGATCGAGCGGCAATCAGCGCTTGGATTTTCTGTTTTTGCAAAGAAACCATTCAGAAGTCCGTATATTTGGTACAGCAAAGTGTATGCTGCAGTTGTATTGTACCCTTGCAGATACTTCTGAGTGAGTATCACAGAGTTTCACACTTCAGATTGAATCCGTTTACACAGATATACAAAATGCAACAGGAGCAAGTTATCAGAGCGCTACTAAAAACGTATATCCCTACCTTAAAATCTGTATGCCCAAAACTCACCAAAAAAAAATAAAAAAAGGAAATAAAGAAAAGAAACTAAACACGCCTGCAGGAAATTGGATCTTTGTTCAAAGTATTGCAGTCGAATGTTTTGGAGAAATGCTTTGTATAAACAGGGAATCCTACTGGGGTCAGACAGAGCTATTTTAACCTTGTGTATTCATCTAACTGTTCTGGCTGAGGAGATGTGTGTGTGTTTGTGTGTGTGTGTATATACAAAGAGAGAGAGAGAGTACGAATTTAGAATTTTTGGTTGAAGGCTTCAATTTCTGGCCACTATTAAATGTAGGCAAACTTCAAAACAAGTTTCGTGAAAAAGAAACTTGAAACAATAATTAGTTTTAGACCAAACGAGAAGAATTACAAGAGCAAACAAGTGTAAATCATTCCCAGGCTCGTAAGCTGGAATAATGCTAACAAACCATATGCATAGTCTTTTCCATGTGAGGAATGGCATCGAAAGCCTCCGGGTGCAGGACTGCAGTAAGGGCAGCTCGCTGGCAGAAATGTGCACACAGAGGTAGGCCATGAATATTTGTGAATATGAATAGTTTTGAATATGACTGTAGCCATTACAACCAGATCCCGGGTTTTCAAGGAGAGCGGTACACTTAATTTTCATTTTTTTTTTTTTTTTTTTTTTTTTTTTTAACATCGCGGATCAAACGTGGGGAGGGAAGGGAATCTCCGGGCTAGCCACCAATCCATCCTATGGAACAAGTAGGTTCCTCCTTCCTCATCGATGAATTTCCAGGATGAACCCTTCGGGAGCGGGAAGCGTGGCTGACACAGGTGACACCTTGCTTAGGCTTAGCCAAAACCCGGCGACCAGAGATGCTTCCCGCTCCCGCACACAGAAGCGACGGCGACCCGACGAACGGGGACCCGCGCGGTGCCCGGGAGCGATGGGGAGGAGCGGGAGGTGCAGGGGCAGGTGCTGCGCGTCCCGCGAGCGGCGGGCGGGGCGCGGCTTGGGCGTTTCTTCCCGCCCTCCGGCGCTGCCGCGCCGCGGCCGCCGGGCCGCCCCCGCGCTGCTTGCCGCCCACCGCCGCGCCCTATAAGTGCGGGCGCGGGGCGCGGCTGGCCGCCGAGATGCGCTGGCGCCGGAGCTGCGCGGCGCCTCGCCGGGGCCGCCCCGCGCCGAGGACGAGGAGCAGCAAGAAGGGAGAGGAGGACGGAAGAAGAAGAGGAAGGGGCAGACGGGGTGGCGCGGGCGGCCGCGGCCATTGAGCTGCTCGGACGTGGCCACAGCAGCCGCCCCGGCGGCGTGCGGGACGCCCCGCTATCTGGCCGCGCCCGCTCTGGCGGGATGCGCGCAGGTGAGGGCGCTGCGGTGGGGAGGGCTGCGAGGTGCGAGGGGTTTTTTTTGGGGTGCTTTCCCCCGCACCCCCTCTTCCCCGCCGCCGGTGCAGCGGGCTGCAGAGCGCCTCGCTGCTGCGGGGCTGAGGTCTCCGCCCCGCGCCAGCCAGCGCATTGCGCTCTGCAGCCCCGGCCTGCATTTGGAGATGCGGGGAGCTGGGAGGGTGCCCCAGAGCCAACGGAGCTTAGGTAAGATCTTTTTTTTTTTTTTTTTAAAACGACAAAAATATTTTCCCCAAAAATTCTTGTGTTTGGGGGGGTGGCTGTTGGCTTGCTCGGCGGGAGCGGGACAGAGGGGGGAAAAAGTTATTTCTTTTCTCCCCTTTCCTCTCTCTTCGCTCCGCCGTCGTTCCTTATTGGACGACCCTCCCTTTGCGGGCGCTGAGCAGCGCCTTCGCCCCGCGGGCGCGCACACGGGCGGAACCTCCGCCCTCCGCCGGCGGGAGGGGACCCGCGCTGCTCCCCACGGACGGGGCGCGCCGCGCCGCTCACCCGGCGCTTCCTGGAAGATCGTCTCCGGCGGGTTTCCAGCTGAATTTGGTGATCAGATGTATTTTTTTCCCTTTTTTTTTTTTTTTTTTTAAGTGAATCAGGAAATTCTTATCAGGCTGACAGCATTTTTAGACTATGCAGTGCGTGGGTGAAGTGGGACTAATATTGACTTGGCCCTAATGTAGTCATCTGAGAATACATTTTTTGGTTGTTGCTGCATTCCATAAGGTTTTATCATTATTATCCATGAAGATTGTTTTCTCCGTACATGGGAAGTGACCCCTAATATCAACTTGCCTGGGAGACACGAGTATGGGCTAAAACATTAAAATTCCTATCGTGTATTGCTTGGTTTTTTTCCTTTATTGTTGGGAGACAGAGCCTGTTTGCAGAAATGATACCCCAGTGAACTTGTCCAGGTTGCTCATGTTGTTCACTGGAAAACTTGTGAGTTCTGTCGCATCGTGCCTTTGCAATTATTTTTTCTCTCGTCTAGGTCACAGCTTGCAGAACCTTCTATCTATTCAATAATTTTACTTATGAACTTTGTATTTGAATATGTGGAGCTGTGGTTCTTAGCCTGTGTGATTTGGACGGAAAATAAATAAATAATCTCTAATAACCTGACTCTCTGACAAGAGACCTAGAAAACTATAATTGAAACTTTCTTGAGCTTTTTGACCTATAAGTCTGGAGGTGATGGTCTGTATTTCTCTTCCAGATTTATAGAACACGCCGTAAGTGAAAATCTATTAAATGATCGTTAGCAGCTGTGTCGTGCTCAAGCGCAATTGCTTTTTAATTTTAAGCATAATCATGAAGTTTCTCCTTCACCGTATATGAAATGTCCCAGAGGCACCATAATAAAAACCGAAGTTTCTTGAAATAATTTTGGATAAACTGAGTTCCCGTGGATTATGCTATTTATCAAGTGGAGGTAGATTAGCAAGGCAAGAAACATAGATAGCTCTAATGAGCCAGTACAGCTCATGAGTCTTGGCTGACACCATTTATTCCGTTTCCACCTAAAAACTTTCTAAACACGGCTATCCTACACGTTATTGACAGTTTGGTTTAGTCAATCCTGTTTGCACCAGTTTTCCTGAAATACTTGAAGCTGGAGGGTCTTCCCACTCTAGTTAAATGTCAGACTGAAAAACTGAGCTGTTGCTGCTGAACTAAGAGCGCTGTGCCCTCTGATTCTAGCAGCTGCTAACTTTAGAGCAGTTTATGTATTTTTCTCTGAATCCAATGTTTTCTAAATTAAAAAAGTAAACATAGAATGAACTCCTCATGCATCTGTATTCATAGCGAAAAGATTTATTGTTTGGGTAATGTGTGACATTTTGCAAATCTCTTCTATTCCTTCAGAATTGTCCTGTCAGAGACATTTAATCAACTGCTAGAGAGTGTAAGAAGGAAGGATGAAGAATCTGTTGCCAGGTTTTTGGTTCTTCTTACACATGTGCTCACCATGTAAAATGCTGCTGTGTTCTTCATGGGGATGATGACCATTTTAAAGAATGTTCCTCTTTGCTGGAATTAAAAAATGGTGGTTTAAAAATAACAGCGAGGGAAGATGAATTAGTGGGCTATCTTAGAAATAAGGCTCTGCATTGGAGCTGATAAAGTGGAGCTCACCCTTAAAATATCTGAGGATTCCACTGAAGCATTTTTCAGTGGTGTTGTACTTACTCTCGTGTCTTTTGGTTTGTTTTCTGAGAGAAAGCTCCTCTGTGCTGCTTCTGTTGGCTTTCCTTTCTTTCTCAGTGAGAGATGTAGGTATGTTACTGTAACTAAAGCTGTTGCATCTTCACAGGTGTTGTGTAGTAAAGCCATCGCAAACACCTGATGGGTTATGCCAGCTTTCTGCATCACTTTCATATCCATTAAAGAGCAAAGCAGCTCCTTAGCTTCAGAGCTGCCCTTCCAGATGTACAGGCTCCAGTTCTGGGCTGTGGTGTCTCTCTGGAGAGCCAAGCTCATCGTGTTTCTGTAGGTCTCATGCTGCACATGGGGGTCAGGAGAAGTGCCTTCAACAAGGGGCTGGCGTTGTGTCACTGCTCTGCAGCAAAGGCGGTTCAAATGGTTGTCTCCTTTTTGTTGTCTTGTTTTGTTTCTTTCTTTGTTTGTTTTTAATGAGAGGTCTCAGACTGTTTTTAAATGATGGACTAATGTGCACCTGGATTGTGCAGAAATGTCTGTTTAGGGGATGGTTCATCACGCTTTTTTAAAGTTTCCCCACTCTGAAGTCATTTCCACATTTCTGTGTCTGTATTTTTTCCTCTCTTAAAATCAGCAGAGAACTGATTTTTTTCCTTGCAATGAAAGGCAGAATTTCTGGAAACTTAGCTTTCTCCGATCCTCAGCCAGGAAAGGACTTGCTGGCAAATAATTTAGATGGGATTTTATTTTAAAGCCCCTAATGGACTGAAGCCTGAATTCCTATTGAACGTTAATGGGAGTGGAGGCTTAGCACCTTAGATCTTTGAGATTTCTCAAGTCCAGTGTGTTTGCTGGAGGGAAGTAAGGGGAATATGGTTTGTATACCTGCTCCATATGATGCCAGAAGGAACTGATGAAAATGGGGTGTGGCCCAAATTTTACAGATAAATCGGGGTTTCCATACTTTGCCAAAAGATGGGAGCGAGCGTGTGCCGATGTCAGAATGGGGGCGCGTTCCTGTGTCTGGTGAGGATCTGTGCCTGCGTGAGGGTAAAACCCTGCAGAATGGCAAAGTTAAAGCACTCCTCGTCGTGCGCTCTCCTGAGGGGCTGTGCAGCTGCAGCAGTGAGTTTTGGCTTTCCTGTGGGTTGGGTGAGGAATGGGTGTAACGGAATTCGAAGAGACTTTGGAAACACATAATTGCTGAAGAATCCCATTGTGTTCTTGGCACGTTGTGACGGCTTGTCGTGTCCTGTCAGGCCAGGTACAGCAAGCTGCAGAGCTGAGGCTAAGGCAGGATTCACCCTGGCTCACTAACACCTGAGCTTAAGACTTTTGAAATGGGAAGTTACAGTAAATGGTAGTTTTGGAATTTCTCCATGGTATGTAGATGTAAGCCAACATCTAAGCCAACACTGTCCTTGCTAAATCAGAGTCTTGCATAAAGACTTGTGATATGCTCAAGTGCTGGCAGTGCTGTAGACAGACTTCTTCCAGATAAGGGCTTGTCTTCATTAGCAAATTAGGTCACTAACTCAGCTCTTCCTTCCAAACTATCGACATTGCAGACGAGGACAGGTCACGTGTAGTGCTGTGTCAGCTGGCTGTAGCTAAACCCCAGTTCATGTACTGCAACTTGTTTTTTCAGTAAAGTTCTTTGTGTCATGCGCTTACAACTTCTGAGGATGTGCTTATTATACTGCTTATACTGTGTGGCAGTGTCTTAACAGCAGATAACAACAGAGAGTGGCTTTTGCAGTTCAGATTCTTTCTCAAGGCTAGTCCTGAGGCCTGGTGTTTCCTCTGCTACTGACTTCTCTGGAAGCTGAATCAGACCTGTATAACTCACCTTTAAGGCTACTCTCAGAATTGCGGGATGTAAAACTTGGATTAAGTCTTCCCCTGTGTGTGGGTTTTTGTTGGTTTGGTTTAACACTACAAGACACTGCTGATTTTAAAAGTTTGGCTTGCTTTACTCTGTCACTGTGACTGGGACCAAATTCTACTTGATCTTCCTCTACCTACATAAAAATAGACCTTTAGACTTTATTGGTACACCTCTGTTTGCATGTACAGCAAAAGATGTATAAATTCATTCCTTTTTCACCACTTCCTTCCATTAGCAGAGCATAGCAGGAGCAAATCCAGTGGCTCACCTGAAAACAAGCTCTTGCCTTGCTTATTTGTGCAGATAGAAGTTATCATTTCGTGTTTTCAGGGCATGCCATAAATACTCCTTTCAGGCCCAGCATTTGATGCCCTGATTGCTTGAAATTGTCTTCTTCCTTGAATACTTTCTATGTTATCAATAGAAACCTGCTTGGCAGACAGGTCCACAAAAGGAGGAACTGTCCGTGATTTGCCTCGAGTTTGTTGCTGGAATTCCTTCTCAGCAGCTTATGTCAAATGACAGCCTTTTTCTCAGGAGAGGGTCATATAGTGTTTCCTCAGTGTAGTTATTCTTTATTTTTGGTTCCTGTTCTTTCTCTCATAATGGAAAATCTGTAACAGGTGGCCACAGGCACACCAGACTTTCGTGCTTGGGAGCATAAAGGACCATATGCTGTTATGATAGCATGTATGGAGATAATAAGTTGTAGGAATAGGCAACCAGCTTATGTGAAAAACAAGAACTAGCCTGAATGTGATTCAAACTTGGCTGAACTAAAACTTTCTCTTTTCTAAAGTGTGGTTGGTTTTTGTTTGTCAATGTTTTTGGGGTTTTTTTTTGGTTTTTTTTCTGTTTTGCTGCCTACTAGCTAGTTTCAACTGGAAGCGAATTTATTTCAAGTTGTGAGGAGGAATGTTCTGACATTTTTACCAGACACCCTGGGTGAGATCCGGGACCCTTGAAGTCAGTTGGACTTTTGCCACTGGCTTTAATGTGGCCAGCACTTCACTGCATGGGAACCGTTTCGCTTGGTTCTGGCTACGGCACGTCAGCAAATAACAGGAATCTTCAAGGCGAGGATTTTGTGTGAGATTTTGGACCACAAGCCTTTTAAAAGTGGTCAGTGTTCCTTAGAAGACAGGATGATGCTCGTTCAGCATAAACCTACTCTTTAATATTCCCATATCAATGGTGACGTGCTACTGACCTTTAGTTTCCTTTTATTCTACGACTCGCAGTTAAGGATCTAAATTTTCTTTGGAAGAACCTGTTTGTGAATATATGAAATAAAAAAAAGTGTTGATTGAGGCTGAATTCAGCCCATGCTGTACAGCACTGTTTCCCCAGAGGCTGTGCCTCTTCAGCCATGAACTGGGGTCTGGGGTCTGTGGTCTAAGCTGGCATCAGGTGCTGTAGACTCTGAATTTCCCTATTTCCTAGTATGCTCAGCCAACTTTAAATTCTGTATTCTGGGTTTTGGCCAAGACAAGATTTTGTGTGTTTGTTTTGTTTTTCAGAGGCTGCTTGATATCAGTCTCTAATTTGTAAGGAAGGGAGAGGTAGATTTCATTAATATAAAAGTATTGAACGTTGACAGGGGGTAGCATTGTGATCTACAGACACTGTTGGCTGCTTAAATATATGCCAGAACTGTTTGTATGAAAAAGTACAAGTGAAACTGGACTTGCCCAGGTTGGTTATCAGAAACCTAACCTGATGTTTGTTTTATTGTTTTTGTGCCCTCACACCCCACGATGCTGGGACAAATTCATTTAGCAGCTGATGATCTTGCACACTTTTCCACTCACGCAAGTGCAGTCAGAAGTGCTATGAGAAGATTAAGGTCAGAACAAAAATTAGGGAATTTTTGTGCAAACAGGCTGTTTTTAGTGAGTTGGGGGAAAAAAAATCCATATTATTAGAGGATGTATACAATGGAAAGGTTGTATATATATTACATACAAGGAAAACTGGTTGAGTCACTTTATCTCACTGTAGTTTCTCATTTAAAGAGTTTTGCAATTACAGGCTGATAATTTCTTCCTGAAATATAAATTAATTATACTTATGTCTGATCACAGGCTTGATGCTGTTTTGAAAAATCTTTTCGTTTAGAACTCTCATCGTTTGCAGAAAACTCACCACAAAATGTAAACTTTTCACTGTCAAAACTTCAGTCCATGCACAAGGCCTTGTACTTGTTTATCAGTCCTCCTGTCTTTTTTTACATTAAAAAAAGGTCAGATTTGGTGTTTTCGAAAGAAGAAAGTGCTCAGAGCATCTTGTAATGACTGCCCATGGACTGGAGGGGAGGGAAGAGAGTTGAAATGGAAAATGAATTAGATTCTTAGGCTGTGGAAGGGGGAACATTCCTGCACAGAGAAGCGACTCTGGAGATAAGTTTTAATTTCCTGAGCTCCAGTCCCTGTATAGGAACATTGAAAGACTTCCTTCCTGATAACCAAGTCAAGCCAGGGGCTGTATTAAACAGTGTGTTTCTGTATATAATTGTGTGCTTTGTACATGCATTTGCATAGCTGCAGGATAGATGCAAGTATTGCACCTGTAACGATAGAAGTCAACTTTTAAAGTGTGTTACATTATTCAGGGTCTGGCACATACACTTGCACCTGAGATGTTGTAATAGGTCGGTGTCTGTTTAGGCTTCTGTAAAGATCTCTTTCGTGCTCTGTCTCTACTTAAAAAAACAAAGCCCAACCAAAACCAAAAATGAGAAAACCACCCTCCCCAACCACTTGTCTTGCATTTTTAAGAGGCTCTGGGTTATGGTGCACCTTTTAGAATGATGAAGTCACTGAGGTAGATTTATTACATATTTCTAATGTGTGTGTCTCCTATATATGCAGTATTGTTATAACCATCTCTGTCTTACTCAAGTCTCATCATTCTATGATTACCTAAGCAAAACTGTGAAGCTCACTATGCGTGATACCTTAGGAACAGATTTTCCATTTCATTTTCCAATTGTTCCCTTTCAGGAACAAATATTAGGAGACTTTTTTTTTTGGAGATGTAAATTTTGTAATAAATGAACAAAGAGTTTACAAAAAAAAAATAGGTTACCTCAAATTCTGCATTTGCAAAAATATGTTTCAGAGCTTCAGGCTGTGCTTCATTTTAACAATTTTAGTAGATTTTAGTGTTTGTAGTAAAACTTTTAATTTGCTTTTTCCTCGTGTTTAATTGTTTTGGTTTTTTATGTGTGAATCCCAGAGTTTTTCTTTATATATTGTAGGATCTTGGGATAAAACTGAAAGTCTGACTAAGTAACGCTGTGCTAAGCTGAGCCATGCTATAACTTGCTTTGTGAAGCACAGATTTACTCGAATTCCAGCCCTTTGCCTGAATATCCCAAACTGAAATAAAATTATGTACGACCCTCATTGCACCTGAATTAATGGCATTACTGACCTGGTTTACATTTATCAGTTACTGGAATGTCACATAGATCCTTTAGTTGTTACAAGCTTTTAGTACTATAGGTTTTGATTCCACTTGTCAATAGCTCTTCCTTACAGTTGTTTTGTTTTTTTTTTTAAATAACCATTCATAATTAAGACTTAGCCCCAGAGTATTTGTTTTACATTACAATGAGAGAATTTGTATCGGCTTATGTGATTTTTACAAAGCACCGACGGTAAATGTATTGATGATACATAAGATCAGGAAATTACTTTCAATTATTTTTAATTCAGACATGCGTGTTTATTGTATAAGTGAAACTTTATAGACTGTACAGTTGCTTAACTTTTTCTATAGAACTACTCTGGAAAAAGGGTAAAAAAAGCCGTAAACTTAAAGAGATTCTGATGGCTCTAGAGAGCTGCCAAGCAAACCATTAAAGAGAAGTCAAACTGTAATTCTATAGAAATGCTATGAAATACTTCTGCATATGTGCTGTAGTTGTTTTTGGGTTCCTGAAAGTGCTTGTGTGCAAAGTCAGCTGTGGAAATGGCTGGCTAGCTAAAAGCTGTGATTCCTGCAGCTTGACTGTTGTGGGGAAAGTTTTTTTTTGTTTTTTTTTTTTTCTGTGAAAACAGTTGTAGAGTGGAACATCTGAAAAATATGTTCCGTGCAAAATGGATCTTCACACACATTTATTTTGACATTTAGGTTTGATTTGAGAGAAAGAGAGAGAGAAAATTCTGAAATAGCCATTCACAGATGGCTTGTGCGGTTTTTATTTTTTTTTATATGATTCTCTGTGTTTTTGGTTTGAGGTGCATTTCTTTTGCATATGTTTGCAGACTTATCAATCTCTCTCCTTCCCCAGATCACACGTGTAATTTTTTATTACTTGAAATTTTTGTCCTTTTTTTTCCAGAAACTTGTGTGTAAAAAATAAAAAGAAAAAAGGAAAAGGGAAGAAAAAAGAAACACGACCCACCTCTTACCCCAACCTCAAAACAACAAACCACCCCAAACCAACCAACCAACCAAAACAAAAGACCTCAACTCCCCAGCCAAACCCCAATCACTACCCTAAAGTATAGCTTTATTTTAAAATTGCCAAATTTTCTTGGCAATGAGTGAAAACTTATGCATTTGTGGAAGCACGAAATTCTCCCATCTTTACCTCCTCGTAAGTGGATAAATGAGGAGAGTTTCGAGAGCCATGTACGTGCAGCTGGGAGAGCACAGCCGGCAAAATCTGGGGTATGTTCACTTAGATGGGTGAAATTCTGGCACCCTGTGTCTGGACACCCTTCCACAGAGCTTGACTTGACCTCTGTAGGCTTCATTAATGGGAATGTCCTCTCCAAGTAGGAGTCAGGAAGGAATTGTTAGAGCCTGCCTGTTTTCTTTTGAAAGTATTGGGTGAAAGCTCTTGCTGATAAATTGTAGTTGTGAAACATGCCTGAGAAGCAGGTCCATCTGTGTGAGAGGGATAGAGGCTCATAAGTGGACGCTGGTATTCTCTTCTTTGTGAAATGCCAGCGTGAAATATCCTGGTAGTCCCACTTAAATTATGAAATAAATATTCAGTGTATTCAGTTATTTCTCGTTAAAGAAACCATATGTTGATCTTCCTCTGAATGCCATCACTGATACGTCTCTTGTTTGTTCTGTTTTTAATCCCAGAAGAAGTTAGCTGTGTACAACAAGATGCAGGAGTCTCTGGAAGTGACCCTTCCCAGCAAGCAAGAGGAGGATGAGAAAGACCAGCCTGCCGAGATGGAGTACCTTAACTCTCGCTGCGTCCTGTTCACTTACTTCCAGGGAGACATTGGTTCAGTAGTGGACGAACATTTCTCAAGAGCTTTGAGCCAAGCCAGTAGCTTCAATTCAGAAACTGCCCTTACCAAGAGCAAGACAGGGCTAAGTCCTCTGTGGAGAGGTAAGAGGAGCAATAACTTGCTCTCTCTGGCGTGGCTGACTCGGTCTGTGTTGCGGTAACACATATTGCATTGCAGCTGAAATTTCACCCCTCTGTAGAGGGGGAAAATTCTCCCTCAAACTTGAAAGAACCACAGAGCTTCTGGAGTTGAGTGATGTGAAGTGTTAAAGGGGGAGATGGGTGCCAAAGGCATGGAAGAAGCAGGCGTCCCCCGCTCTTGCCATAACCCCTGTCTCTGCCAAGGCCTGGACGGGATGGGGCAGAGCTCACGCAGCTTCACAAACGTCTCCTGCAAGGTCGGAGGCTCTTTTTTTTAAGCTCCAAGTGTGAAACTTGGCCTGTGAGAAAAGAGAAAAGCTGTTTGGGATTCTGGCCTTGGACGTGAGGAAACCTATGCAACCTTCTCGGGTGACTTTGCCAGGTGATTAGGATTCATCCACAGCTGCTTTTCAAGTGGGGAGGAGCCAGCACAGGCTGGAATGGGCTGGGGGACAAGCCCTGGCCCTTGTGGCTGCAACCATGTGTTATGGTGCATTGCAGCCTGCTCATGGGAGAGAGATGGCTGATGTTACAGCTTCCTGCATGTAAAATGGAGGTGACACTACTCTACTTCCAAGCAGAGAGTAGAAATGTGGTAGGATCTGTGAGGCATTTGCACGGTGTCATAACGCTTCTGTCTGGTCATGCATATAAATGCTTATGTGCATTATGCATCAGTGTAACAGAGAGCAGATCTTGCCAGATGCTCTGGGTAGACCTTGCAGGTAAGATTTCAAAATTGGTGGCTGAAGAAAGCCTTGCCAGTAAGATGCTATTTCCATCGCTGAATGTGGAGGTGTAGGTAGTTTTTCAGATCCACAGCTGCATTATTTCTGATCAGATCCTTATGTGGACTGACAGAGGGACACAAACTAAGCAGCGTGAGCAGTGGCCTTGCATCAGGTTGAGTGAGAGAGATACCAGTGGGATCTGTGTGGGAGCAGTGGTGCTCATAATCAGCGACGCTGAGGTGAGACCGCACTGATGAAAGTCACAGATATTGAAGAGATGGGATTTTTGGAAACTACTGTGGAGAGAAAAATAGCACAGAAGGACTTGCTTTCCAGAAGGATGATGACAAATCCGAGGAAGTTTAAGCAAAGGTCAGCACAAGTGGCTAGGGAGCTGGAGGAATTTATGGCTTGAGCCGGGACCATTAACGTTAATGGGAAATTTTCCGTTGACTCGACTGAGAGCAGGATTGAACCTATGCTTACTAAAAAGGAGACTGGAGCGTTTATAAATGGCCCAGACAGGCTATAAATGTTTTTGAGATGGGATCAAGGCAGTCCCCAGAGACCCCCTGCCCATAGCAAGCCCTCTTCACTGAGCTTAGAGACATACCAGGGGTTGTGTGTCTTGTCTTTGACCTCAGACACACCCAGCTCTTTTTCCCTGTCTCCCCCCATGGTTGCACAACCATCCCCAGAGGGTTCTGCAGGGGACAGGGTGGCCTGGTGTAAGGGTTTTTCAGCCACGCTGCCTCCTAACCCCATGTGCCCCGTGCCCTCAGTGGGGAATGGAGGTCTGCATGTCCTGAAAGTCTTCTGGGAATAAAGTAAGGAGATATGCCCTTTGCTGTTGCTGCACCTGCTGAAGTGGTATGAAAATCCCCAGGGAGGCTGCTGGGCAGGGCTGTGGACACTGAGAGAGCTGAGGGCACTTGCTGCTTCAGAGGAGAGAAGCTGACAGTGATTTTATCAGTCCCAAATGAGTTTCTGAAATATGCCTCCTTGAAAACAGTGGGAAGGAACAATGCCAGCACCTTGGCCTTCTGGTTTATATAGTATTTAGAGATGTTCGGTTAACAGCAAATAAATGGGTCTCTGAGCAACCTGGTCTAGTTGGTGTCTCTGCCCACAACAGGGGGGGTTGGAACTAGGGTGATCTTCAAGGTCCCTTCCCAGCCCCGAACGGTTTTATGGTTCTGTGAATGTGAATTTGTATCCCACTACCTAAAGAGGTTAAAATACCATTAGCTTGAAGTTCTTTTATAAATGACCTCCGTGGGTAGTCGGAATTTTTGTCAGTTTATTACTCAAAGATAAATTAAAAAGGAAAAAAACCTTTGCAACAGCTGTTTTTGGAAGGTACAAATTTAAGTGGAAAGTGTGTGAGCATGAAGTGGCTCCCCAGGTCACTGTGTTTTCTCCTTTACCTGAAAGGAGGGATTAGTAATGTTTTTGGGTTTTTTTTTTTGCCTTTTTTTTCCTTTCATCTTTGGGTTTGGTTTTTCTGTTTTTTTTTTTTTTAAGGTGTCCTGATGAAAACACAAACTCTGATTTTATCATTGCAGTGCTATTGGGATTTTTTTGTTTGATCGGTTGGGTTTGGTTTTGGTTTGTTTCGAGGAAGGATTTTACTTACCTAGAGAAAACGGAACCCGTTGTCCTGAAAAGAACAAGTTTTCATCATTTGTATGCTGAAAATACTGAACAGTTTATTTATTCACGTTAACTTGAAAACTGATTTTTTGATAAAATATAGTTCCCTGCAATAGGGTCCAGTAACATGGACTTTGAGTATTCAATTTTAGGTGTCTTTTTGCAGGCACTAATGTAACTAAAGGTACCTTAAAACCGATGGCGTTTTCATCAACGTATTTTTTCCTAGCTGAAAGGTTGGTTTTCCTTTCTTATTTTTCTTTCCTCTTGCCCTGACTGAGGAGCAGTGTTGTGCTGCAGGAAGTTCCACACGTTGTCTCCTTCACGGCGTGCGCGCTTTGGCACATTTTCGGTGCATGTGTCAGCCACCACGAACATTTGCATCAGTTACCACTTCGTGGTATCCGAGATGCTGCCATCTCCCTGCCTCCCTGTACTTAGGGTAGGAAATTGTGGTGACTGAAGTATCTTTCTTGGCAAACAGCTTTTGTTAAATGCCTCTTTTCGTCTCCCCTCTCGAAAACCCGTGCAAGATTTTGTTCTATTTATTTTTCTTTCTCAAGGACGGTGGCTGTTTCTCCATTGCCGTGTTCTATAGAGGCTGAGTATCTCTGAGCACTCGGGATGGATGAAATTTTCTGGCATGTTTGTGTAATCTGGCTGGGCCCTGTGTCTCCAGTGACATGACTTGGCCTTGAGCAGTGAGCTTGGCCTCAGTGATGTCTTGGTGGGGGCTGGTCCGCGGCAGTGTCTGACAGCAGCAGTGGCTTTGTGAAATGTGCACAGGTTTGAAAAATGGAGGTGACCAAGCATGTTTTCTGTGGCCTAGACCTCCTGTATGATTGGTAAAGCCAAGCTGCTATGCAATCTGGGATGAATTCATGTTGGCAAATCCAGTGGTTTAAAGTGTTCTCTCCTGGTATTAAAGCTGTCCTGCAGATACTTTGTGGGTTTCTGTGCTTTTTTGAAGTGCAGTGCTTTGGATTTAGGGCTTTTCCATGCAGATAACAGCCAGATAGTTTTCAAAAACTCTCGATTACGGAGGTTTTGTTTCCAGAATACTGGCAGAGCATTATCAAGCTGTGCTCCTCTGTTAAGCAGTGTGGAAAACAACAGACTGGGCATGGAGAAGTTTGGGTTTGCTTTTTTTGTGTCAGCCCAGCTGACATCACCATAAGCACTCTCCACCTCAATGTAATCCCTTTTAACAAGGAATGATTTACAAACAAGCAACAATACCAACTTTGGAGGGGCGTTGAGCCTTCTAAAATATGCTTGAAACTCTCTCCAGTCTTCAAGCGTGAGTTGCAATAGAAATACATTGCTAAAAGCAGCCCAACCTTTTGAATAAAACCATGTTGGGGTACAGGTTGCCAGATAAGCTTGCAGCCTCTGAAGCATTTTGGCCCAAAACATCCTCTGTGTTAGTCCATGGTGTGTTTGCAAAGTTTATGTCCAATATAAGAAGTTAATCAGACTCAGTAAACTGCCTAAATCAAAGCCAATTGATGTGTGGAAAAAATACTGTGATTTTAGTGGATTTTAAAACAGAGAGGTGAGTTGTCCAAGTGATAGAGTCAGAAAACACGTCTAAGTTTTGGTTTCCAAACTATTTTTGTATAAGCAAAGTTCAGAGGCAGGAGCATTTGAAGAATCTGTTCATTCTCAATGGTGTCTTCACCCAAGTCTCATTCCAGTTGCTTATTAAACAAAGCAAAACAAAAGGTCATTTAAAAAAAAAAAAAGTATTTTTATAAAAGTTATATGAGGAACAGAGGATTCCTCGCCTCATCAGATATTAAACTTCCCTGGCTTTGTTCCTCCATAGGCTATTTTTATGACTGTTCTTTCATCAGAGGTGAAGTCCTGTGTTTTTATGTTTCCATCTTTGACCAAAAAAAAAAAAAAAGCCCTATTTGAGCTGAGACATATTGCACGAAGCAGTACTTTCTAACATGAGCTGGCAAGAGGATTGTGAGGATGGAGGTGCCAATACTTTCCTACACATCGAAAACAGTAACCGCTCCTTCCAGAGAGGAATTTTTAGAATGTGATTTCATAATGTAGAGGTATTTGAATCCATTTAAATAGAAGTTGAGCCCTAGCTGTAAGAAGCAGTGAGTCTTTTTTATTTCTGACCAAAACCTCTTAGAGCTACATAGAGGTTTCTGTTTCTATGATCCTATTGGGTGCAGGGCAACACGATATATTCTATCAGGGGCTAACATAAGGTCTGTTAGATATGATCTTTATACCATCAAAGCATGCAATTAGTTTGAGAAGATGTGGTATTCTTCCTTTAGCCAAATATCTCCTATTCTGTAGTGTAACCTGGTTCTCTGTCCTTAGGTGCATTTACAGCCACAACAGCTGCCTTTCTAAATGATATGGTCTGGACTGGTCAGGAGTTAGCCTCTCCTCATAATTCTTGTACTGAGATCCTGAGAAGGCTGTGGCCCTTCAGCCTGAAGAAGAAAAATATTCTTTGGGAGGATCTTATCAGTATGTGTAAAACCTGATGGGGGGAAAATGAGACAGATGGGAGAGCCAGGCTCTCCTCGGCAATGCTTAGTGACAGGACAAGAGGCAATAGGCACAGATTAGAAAACAGGAAATTCCATCCGAACACAATAAAACTTTTTATTTTCACTTGTTTTGCTGTTGGTTGTTTTTTTGTTTTGTTGGGGTTTTTTTGTAATTGCTGAGGGTGGATAAAACATGGAACATGTTGCCCAGAGAGGCTGTGGAATTTGGATCTTATTTAAAATCTGACTGGACATAGTCCTGGACAGACTGCTCCAGGTGACCCCATTTGAGCAGGGGAATTGGACTAGGTGATCTCAAGAGATTCCCTCTTACCTCAGCTATCCTGTGATTTCTAAAATTACTGAAGAGATTTGAGTTCAGTAGTACAAATTTCAAAGAGTAACAAATCACTGGAGGTTTTTATGTCGCGTAATGTGGTGTTCAGCTTCAGTGATGCTTCATTTCTCTCCTCTCTACCAGAAAGCTCAGCAATTTCAAGCCAAAGGAGCAGTTTCCCAACTTCATTTTGGACCAGCTCTTATCAGCCTCCTCCTCCACCATGCTTAAGTGGAGTACACCCTGATTTCCCCGTTACCGCACCAGGCACCTTCCCAACAGCAGATCCCGGCAGCTGGCCAGGACACGGCCTCCATCAGACTGCCCCACCTCCTCCCCCTGCTGCCTCCGAATCCTGGCACTATCCTTTAGCATCTCAGGTGAGCCCTTCGTATGCACACATGCATGATGTGTACATGCATCGCCATCACCCCCATCCACACATGCACCATCACCATCCCAGCTCGCACCGCGACCCCCGGTACGGGTCCCTGCTGATGCCGTCGGTCCGCGCAGCCAGGATTCCTGCTCCCCAGTGCGACGGGACAAAGACAGACCCCGCTGCTGTCACCAGCGCTACCTCAGCATGGGCTGGAGCCTTTCACGGAACAGTGGACATTGTGCCGAGTTTTGGGTTCGATGCAGGTAAGATGGTTCGACTGTGTCCGGGACTTGTTTTAGCGGGAGGAATTGGAGCGGAAAAAGGGAACTCCCTGCGGCTGAAGCAGGGCTGGTTCTCGGCCGTATTCAAATGTATTTCCAGGTGGGAATCCCTCCTGTGATTGCTGTCAGGGCAGATGAGCTGTGAAACACGCTGCCTTTTTGCTGAGAGACCTTTGTCTGCCTTGGCCCCATTCAAGCCAAACGAGTTGTGACATGATACAGTGGGGATTTTTTGTTTGTTTAAATCTTGTGGGAAATGGTTAATTATACTCCCATGTGGAAGCTCCCAGGTTGTTCAGCTAGTTCATATGCACATTCACCAAAATGTAGCTCAAGTGAACTAATAACTTGCACTACATGAGGACTGCATCTTACCTAAATTGCAACAGCTCAGCATTTCCTTCCTGTGCAGTATCCAGGTGTCACAAGGAGAGTGGAGATGCTGGTCGAGCTGTGCTCACCATCAAGCTGAACATCTTTCTATAGGGTCTGGGTAGAGTTCTGTGAATTAGATTTATTTTCCTGCAGGGTCTGTAACCAAAGGGCAGCATCCATGAACTACATCTGTGCCTGTGAGCTCTAACCAGCAGGTTCTTGTCTCGGTGTTAGGAGCAGTCTGGCAGCCCTCACTTTTGCAATCAGGTGCTGGGTGACTAACAGGTTCCATCCTGGAGCTCATATGTGCTATTGAGGGTTCCTTTTTCTGTTTGGTATTTATCTCAATGGCCCCAGTCCTTGCAGATTAATACTTTAAAAGACAGTATATTATTTGATTAAGGAAAGACTAGGTTTGCGTCTCTATTACCTTTTCATTCAAGTATCTGTCTCTCTTTTTGGTAGCTCTCACTGACTGATTCAATGTGTGAGAAGCACTTCCTTGCCTTGACTGGTGCACAGAGCAACAAAGAATTAGTGGGGAAAAATTTCTTAAAGATGAAATACAATGAACTGAATACAAATCCCTCTCTCTTCCCCTTAAAGCAACTGGGAACCAATAATCTCTTCTAAATAAAATACTATGCCATTTGTTGCCTCAAGAAAATTTAAAAAAGCTTATTAGGATTATTAACACTGCAGAAATTTATATCTATTAATAACATTTCCAGCTATACCAGTGATACATTTTATGCTTTTGGCTATGGAATGACAGTCTAACCAGACTGGAATCTCAAGTTTTGCCCTTGTGACAAATTCCATGAGGGGAGTGAGCTGCCTTCCCTGAAGTATGAGGAAACTTTCACTGCCAGTGGTAGAGGGGATGAGCCCCCCCGGTCTCACACCAGCCCCAGCAGTCCAACTGCAGAGCTCTGCTCTTTGACTTAGGCTTTTGGGGATGGAGCTGAGAACTGTGTAGGGAATTATTAGTCAGAAGAAGCCGCTACCTGGCTTGGGTTTAAGTCCAGCCTAGACTGTGAGTAGTTTCAGTGCTGTGCAAGCTGGTTTACTTACTGCTGCTTTACTGGTAGTAGTGTCTGGAATAAACCAGGGGTTTTTTCCCTTTAAGAGCACAGTACCTCAAAAAGGACTATGGGTCCTAGCACTGCCTTACAGGACTAATACAGCTTTTCCCTGATGCTACCTGTTCCTTGTAAAAATCCCTATGGAGAGGTGTAGTAGGGTGCCAGTTTTTTCAGGATCCTGATTTGGCAGTGGCTTGCGTGTCATGTAGTTGCTCAGTGAGGAACTGGAAAAGGTCTGAACTGTTAATTTCTGGCCCATGGGTTCCTGTGGGGAAAAAGAAAGAGGGGAAATGTGTGGCTGGTTTGCAGGAACAGAGGATCTCAGCAGATCGTTGTCTTGTGACTGCTCGAAATGACCACACACCGAAACACAACAGCAAAATCCTGTTAGGCAGCCCCAGTGTTGGCAACAAGGGTGCAAGCAGTGAAACACAGCAGGTAGTGGAGGCCTGTGACATTACAATTACTTGGCCTCTTTCCTTGCACACTTGTCTCTCCTTCCTTGCTGGGAAGGGCAGGAAGGCTGAGCTCCCCTTTCAGCTTTGCTTCTGCAGCTCCAGCAGTTGAGACAAGTGCTGTGGTTACAGGCACTCAAGGCACATCAAAAGGTGTCGACCCAGGGAAGGTGTGTTGTGCTGTGGGGAGAGAAGGGAGTCACATCCAGCACCAGTGAAGCTTTTACTGCTTCATGCACTTCAGGGGGAGATTTGTACTGGATAAGTCTCCACATCACACAGAATTTCGTTGCCTTTAATGCTAATGTGGGGCAGCTGTCTCAACAGAGAGGCCAGCAACTGAAGGGCCTGGAAGAGTGTACTGGCTTTTAGTGACACAGAGGTGGTTTCTTCAGAGTAGGGTAAGACCATAGTGGCAAGAATACATCACTTCTAAAAGTGTTTGCTCATATGTCCCTGGAGAATATAGCCTGTGGAGCTGTGAATATATCAGATTCCAGGAGCTTCAGGTGATTTATACTTAAAAAGTTCACTTGGTATATACCTAGATGTTGCTTTTCAGAGCTCTGCAGCTAAAAACTGATTCCCTTATGGTGGGTCACATTTCTTGTGCTACTGTCACATGCGATTATGGAAACATTTGAAAAATTCCTCATGCCGAATTAAATGGAATGATAATGTTGGGATCAGGGCAGGCTGCCTGAAACCTTACCCTCTTCCAGCTACATTGTTGCATCTCTGCCATACTAAGCCAAATAATCGATCTCATGAACGGATGATGCTGAATCACTCCAGAGGTTAAGAGGAGGTTCCCCTTGCATGCACGGTGGAGTTTGGGAATTTATGTTTCAGAACAGATTGCATGGGACATCAGTGTAGCCCTGTTCATTGAGCTTACAAAGTATTGATCTGCCTTGCACATCTGTTTGAACTTACATGGTCCTGTTTTAGAGAATGAAGAGGGATTTATACCTGATTCCCGTTAAATATGGCTTAATCCTAACATTGTATACTGCAAATTAACCCTTTTAGAAGCTTCTTTATTGGTCCAAGTGGGATTAAAGAAAATGCAGATCTACCTCAAGATCTCTTAAAACTTGTTACTTTTGTTTCTGCTGGTATGTAGTGCCTTCCTGAAGCTGCAGTGCCCGAGCTATAATGCTCAATGTAAAAGTATGTCTTATATGTACTTTTTTATGTGTATAAACACACTGGTATAAGCACAGCATGTTTGTGCTTTAGGCCACAGCTCCCTGCAAAGCGAGGTCAGGCTCTGACAGCACTGGCTGTGGTTCACGGCGTCTGCCAAATCCTCCTGTTTACGTGGAGGGTGTGCAGGCAGAGTCCAGCACTTAAGATCAGGGGCTGGGGAGGGGAATTGCTATCTTGCAGTGGAGCTGGTGGTTACAGCCATGAGTGTTTCCCTCGGGAGTTGTCCTGCTCACCAGGACTTCAGCTGATCAGTCGGATCTGGCTGGGCTGGCAGCTGCCTGGTCTGCAGGCAGCCCTGTGGGGAGGAGAGCAGAGCAACTTACTTTGCTACTGCAGGGCCTAGGAGGATATCCTGTCCTGCTGTTGGACAGATGTGCTGGAGGAGGCTTCCTGTAGCCCCAGCACACTAAAAGCAAAGCAGGATTCTGGCATATCTGACGACTGTAAGTCTGTATTGAAATTGAGATGCACATTCTTTATTGTGTAAAGTTAACACCCATTGGGGTGAATAACTTTAAATTTAGGTGAATTAATCAACATCCTCTAGTCTTGGCTAACTGTGGAAAGTCTGCTTTTGGAAATGCCTGTACATCAGCTTGACACATTGAGTATGGAATTTGAGGGATCAGTCTGCTGCCTCCTGTACATTTGTCTCTGTTCACACACATCCCACGAGTTTTTCACAACTCATTAAATTTGTTTAGATGGTCCTACAGAAACTGCACGATGTTCCTGTGGCAATTAGCTATAAGGTTGGTGTCCCAGAGACAGGGGACACCTGTAATAATCCTGACTCATGCAGGATGTCCCTGCTTAGGACAGGCTGCAAATGAAAGCTCTCTGTTAGCAGCAGGGTTGCACTTGGGTTCTGTGTTAGGACTGCAGATGGCCTTGCCATGAAGGAGGTGGGAATGTAATGAGGAAAAGGCATGGAAAGTGTTCCACATTCAGTTCTAAGTAGCTAAGGCAGCTTTGGCTTTTTTTTTTTTTTCTTTTTATTGTTTTCTCTGGCTTTTTAGGTTTAATAGCTATACCTTAAACCTCCCTGTTACAGTTATTTGTGTCTTGAAAAGATACTTGTCTAGGAAGGTATCTGCTCAGCTGGTTATTCCACTTCTACCAGTTGCTACTGTCAGGTGAATGACTCTTAAGCAGGTGTGTGTCATTTGTTTTAAGCTGCTAGGATCCATATAACATGTTTCTCTTCTTACAAGTTTCCGTTGCCTCTGGTGGCCTTTAGTGCTCCACTGGTGAACTTAAATGACTTCTTTATCCTCGGAAAGGTTTCTGCTGTCTGAATTCCTCTATCTTTTTTTTTTTTTTCCTCCTTCTTTCCTCCTTCCTTCCTTCTTTTCTCCGGGATCATCTTTGTTTAAAAAATTGTGAACAGCAGAGGGAAAAATAGCCCCAAATTGTCATCACTAACTTGGGAGCTTTGAAGGAAAGTAGCAGCAGTTTGTTGACATCTCTGCCTGTGTATGATGCTGCCAGAAAACAAGTAGCCCTTAAGCAACAAGGACACATCTTCACTGAATAAAGAGTCTCTGAAAGTGTTTTTATAGGCGTGCTCTAGATGAGGGATATCCCAGTTTTTCTAGTCTGAAGAAGTAGGTAACAAGTGCATGTGAAATGGAGCAGAAAGCCCCTGGACAAGGTTTGGTGTGCCATACCTGTGTGCTTGGCTTTCCCTGCCTCTTCACTTCTGGACACAGAAGTGTTTGTGCACAGTGTTTGTGCACTGCTTAGGAATCCTTACATGGATAGAACTGTGTCATCTTTTCTGCGACCATCAACTGCTTTGTAGCTCGGCTGCGTGAAATGCTGATCATGGTTAAATATTTAACTGTTTGTACTCTTAAAACAAGGAGGTAGTTGTCAGATCTGAACCCTTCGTGCCTATTAGGCTTTCTGGAAACATATATGGGACTTCCTGTGTGTTTTGCTGGGTGATCAAATACGGAAATGGGATCTGTGCTGAGCACACGGATCTGTCAGTTTTGGCAGGTTAAATATCGAGTGGACATGCTGCAACATCGTTGAAGTCTGGAGTTGAACCAATTCTCATCAGTGGTGAAATCGCCCCTAAATCCTTAGCTGATGCATTGGTCTTGGGGCACTGTAGCAGGGCATTGTATAGTATAGCACTGGGGAGCTTTACTGTCTGTATAGGAATGATGATTTATAGTGAGAAGTGCACCTTCGTTTCATACAACGTGATTTGCTTGGCTCAAAACACTAAGGGGCAGGTTTTATGTTGTTGAGTTTTAAGCGCCCTACTACCTCTGAAAATATGTGCCTGCACCTCCGTCCTTTTTGCTTTCCCTATAAATGAGCAAGAATGTATCTTCTTCAGGAAGTTTAATCTGCCTCTCCCTTTCTATTGTCTGGATTTTAGGTTTGCGCCCCGTTAGGTGTAAATCTAGAGAAGATTAAATCCCTCTGGAGCAGAGAAATCCCAGATTATAATACAGGTTCCAAGTCTATAATACTAAAGCCACAACATAGCACCACATTTATTAGATAGTCCTCACTTTTTACAAAGGAAAATGTTAGAGGAACTCATAACAAATGCAAGCTGAAAATCATTAATTTTTCCCATGTGGAAGCACTAGCCATTCTTGGCTGAAAATCTGACACTCTGTAGGTGAAATTATTTGGGTTTTTTACATGCTGCAGGAACATTTTCCCTCTCTCCTCTGTAAGGTGAAATGCCACAGAAACTGTGAGATCCTAGAGTGTCCCAGGCTTTTTCTGGAGGAGGTAGTGTGTGGCTGGCCCCTGTCAGGAAACGTTACTCTGTTGCATACTGGATTATCAATGCAGATCTTACTGGAGAGTTTTTTATACTGTGCCATGCTCCATGTTAGGTCAAAACAAGGAAGCACATGCAGGATTTTATCAGCATTCCTGAACTGCTTGAGCCAGTCTCAAACTTAAGTGTGGTTTAAGCTTACCATGCCTCAAAAATTGGGAGTAGTAACAGTGTTGCTAACAGGTTCACTAAGCTGGTAAATTGTGGGGTTTTTTCTTTTTTTCTTTTTCTTTTTTTTTTTTTTTAAATCAAAACTTGTTTATTCTTATTTTGGTTGCTCAGGGAGGGGGGGACAAAAAAAAACAAACCAAACCAAAAACAACTCTACCAAATTTTAATTATTTTTCTTTTTTCTTGTGAAATGCAGGTCTACAACATCAGGACAAGGGCAAGGAGACTGCTTGGTTCTGAAGTGCAGAGAAATTAAGACCAGCTAGAGCTGGAGTCGGCACAGCTGGGTGGGCGATACAGCAGTCGTTGACTCCTTCTGCAGTGGAGCAGAGGACACACATGAAGATGAAGAGCCAACTACTTTGGTTTTGCTGTTGAGCCTTTTGTTTGTAAGGCCGTTTATGGGTCCCACAGTGTTGGAAAAAACCCCAGAAACTTAACTTCTCTTTCTTTCCTCATCTGAGCCTGCTGCAGCTGGGCAACCTAACTCCTTTCTGCTCCTTTAACAGTGTTTTGTTTTGTTCAGCTTGATATTTTTATGAACAGTCTCAATTGTCAGGAAAAAAAAAACAAACTCTCCCTTGACTACAGTGCGCCTCCTTTCAGGAATACAGTATTTTGTAGCTCTTTGTGCATCTATTTTTGTAGAAATACAGAAAGTTTGGGTAAGGATTGATGGGCTATTTTAGGATGACATATTTTTTTAAAAAAAAAATTGTAAAATTGTTAAGTTCTGTTTAAAGAACTTGCTCTCAGAGAAGCACTGGCAAAAATGTATAAAATGCTATTTTTAGATGTCCGTGACGTGTTTGTGCATTTTGGGTTTTTTTTTTTGTTTGTTACCTCAAATGTCTATCTTTCCTTTCTTTTTAAAGAGCTAAACCTCCCTCGTTTCCACATTACTAGATTTTGATGTTTTTGTCCTTTTGTTCTAGCTTAAGCAAGTATAATTCACACCTAAAGTTTCAGCCAAGTATTTTTTCCTGATGTTAGATTGTAGTAAGGGTATTTGTATTTTTTCTTGCTTCTAAAGGTGGCTTTGTGCTGGGCTGATTGTCAGAAACTCGCAAACACCTTTAGCATAAAATGAAGCTTGAGGTTACAGGAACTGCATTTCCAACCCATCCATTCTTTCAAAATGGACCAAATACTCTTACGGATTTAAGCCAAACATAAATTTGGACCTCTTCTATGATCCACTGAAGCTGTTGAACACAGTCCCCTGTGAGTTATGTTGCAGGCCCTCAAAGTGCTCATAAATACCAGTACAATCTTATAGGCAGGACTTTTTCAGATAAGCCATTTCAAGGGGTGGTGACTTATAGCATCAATATTCAGGGAAAAAAAAAAAAAAACAATGAAAAAAGCCAGGTTTCTAAAAACGTGCGACTCGTGGAAACAGAACGTTTTCAACTGGCCTGATCTGTGTGCTGAGCACCTCGGAGAAAAGCGCTGAAATTTTCATCTCCCGTTGACTCCAGAGTGTGTTTGTCCAACCCGGGCTGTGCTGTGGGCCTTGTGAGACCCCAGCTGCAGCTCTTGGGTTTCGTAACTGGTTGCACGTGCTCAGCGTGCACACGTTGAGGCTTGGCTGCCATCAGGGTGTAGGAATCTGGAAACTTGGAAAACAGCGGGGCCGCATCCAACCCCGGCCCTCTGCAGTGTTTGGGAAAACCCCCTTTCTGGCCCGGGCCTTGGGTCTGACTTGCATAATGAGGAGTTTAGTTGGAGCCAAGGTGAGCGTGCTCCAGTCCCGAATAAGGGCTGCAAGATCGCCCTTGGCAGCCTCGGTGCTGCCTCCGTGTCCAACCCATGGGGACTCCAGTGAGTGTCAGAATGTGCTTAGGTGGGACTGAGTGGAGCTCAGCATCAGGTCCTGGGTTACCAGGTCCTGGCTGTTGCTTGGAGATGTTGCCTTTCTCTGTGCACCCAAGGTCCCTCTGTAATGTTTCCCGAGGCTCTTCAAACGTGTTGTGGTTTGTTGCCACTGTTTTCAGACGTCCCTTTTTGAAAGACACAGCAGCTGAGTGGAAACCAAGATGTAATGGCATGGCTGAGATAAGAAACGGTTTAATTTCAAGGCACTGAGCATTGTAAATGTAGTTTTGTCAGGTGGAGACCACATGGATCTGCGTGTGAAAGGGGAGGGGGGTGTTGGGATGTGCATGCCACTCCAGGGTTCAGGGCTCCCTCCCCGCACTGCTGCTTCACTCCAGCCCTTTTGAACTTGATCCTATGAGGTGTTGAGCGTTCTCCCTTGTCACATGACAGGACTTGACGTGCTGGCACTGGAGGCATTAGAATTATATCACAATTTGGCAATACCCTTATACATACATATATATATATATCTTATTTGAAGTGTGAGGCAATGTATAACTGCTGAATGGACTATGCTTAAATAATGCTTTAAAATAGAGGGGTTATAGTTTGTGTTGGGATGATGAATTAAATGTGGTGGGGTTTTTTTCCTCATCTTTATAGTCCATCAGTATTTCTTTCTCTTAATAAATTTCACTCTCATGACAGTGCTATATATTACTGCTGCTCTGGTGGAGCTGGCTTCTCAGTTTGTCAATAAATTCGTCACGCTATGGGAAAACTGTATGGAAGGGAATGTAGTAATAGCTGTCACAGTTCACTGTCTTATCAGGACAGGATAGTTCAAGAAATATTTCAAGAATAAGAGTTCTGACTTAGGAATTCTGAGAGTATTAGAAATACTGGGAGGAAAAAAAAAATCCAAGGTATTTTTCTGTTTGTTTTTTTTTTTCCCTGGACTTGGCAAAGCTGGAAGGCAAAGAAACAATATGCCCTCAATAAACTTCAGGGAGAGAGACTTTGGGTGGCAGGAGAGGCAAAAGAAAAGGCAACATTTCTTTTTGAGGTGTAGTGTGTTTGACTTCCTGAAATAGTTTGAAGTCTAGCAAGAGCAGTCTGTTCATTGCCTTCCTCTTCACAAGTTCATACTATGAGGGACCTCCTCCAGTTCCCTGTGGATGTCAAAGCAAAATGGGACACAAAAAACCCAGGCTGACAGTTTGCACTGGAATCTCTCTCTGGACTGTATTACTGAGCTGTTGGTTAGGGAGGATGAATAAGTGGTGAAGCTCTTCCATCTTCCACCTTGAGGACTGCTGTTCTTTGCCCAGTTTCCACTGCTGAACCTGTGAGTGAGCTGAAGGAACTTCTGTTGCTCTGCAGGCTCTGAGAGGCAAGTGCCAATAAAAACCTGCCATCATCTGTAGCCATTCCTGCACCAGTCAGCTGCCTCTGGAAGTTAAATAAATTAAATTCTTTTCCCTCAGTCCCTAACTGTCCCTTGTGCTAACAATTGAGTTGAAAGTGCAAGTGCGTAGCAGTAGCCCTGTTTCTGTGTTCTACAATTCGGAGGGTGGAAAAGGGAAAAAAAAAAAAATATCCTTCCCTGTGACAAACTTTTAAGTTAAATTCAGCAGATTTACTTCTCTCTCTCTCTCGTATACACACACTCTCACACACACGCACAAATGTGCTTATGAGAAGCAGATGCTGCGATGGTTTTGTTCTTGAAAGAGGAGGGGAGCGCTCGCTCGCAACGTTGCAGTTGTGGAGAATTGGTGGCAGTGAGAAAGAAACAGAAATGTTAACACTGCTCAAGTTTCTGCAGATAGGAAAAAAAAGGCCCTTAAAATCAGGTCACAGATAAGTTACGTGTCTTAATGCGTTACTAAAGGAGTTGTTTCGTTCTTTTTATGTGCAGTGAGTTCTGACGCTGTCCCAAGAAAGTGGATGATTCATTTTGAGAGGGCTTATAAAACATATTGTACTGTGTCGCTATTTCTGGGAGAACATAGGGAGATTGTTGTTTTATTTCAAGAAAATCAACATACTAAACTCCTAAAGTTGTCCAGGATTTTATTTGTTCCTACCAATGTTGAGAAATCTGCCGTTAATTTTTGTGTCTTCATTTGAAGACCAGGAGGGTTCAAGCTGTCCACCACTTTTTGAAAAGCAGATACCAGTTTGTTTCAACGGCCCCTTTCCATCCACACATGATGATGGAATAGTGCAGCTACTGACTGCCCTGGAGATTTGATTTCTGGAGAGCTGAGTAAGCTGCACTTGGCAAGAGTAAAATTCACTGTGTTCTGATTCCTTTCGTCACCAGATGCAAAAGTTCAGTTATCAGTTTATCCAATACCTCTTTTACAGTGAATGGCAGTTTTTTCTTCAGTCATCTACTCCTGCATCAAAACACGCTTTCAAGAATGGATCTCTCATCACAGCTCTCAGAGAGCAGAGGTTGTGGGAGGGGAGTGTCACGTTTCCCCCCTGCCTGCATTTAGGATTGCCTTGCCTGCCCCCCCAGCCTTTCTGCTTCCAGGCAGAAAGACCTATGTCTTGCTCCCACAGTTTTTTATGTGTGTGTATATATGTCTATACAAATATATATGTACACATACACGTGTAGCTATACCTGGTGCCTCCGTTCCACCCTCATGCTTCAAGTGCACATCCTTTGGAAATAAAGTGAATGACATCACCAAATCTCATCTGAGATGGAAAATGTAGGCATTTTTTTGCGTTCTCTGTCGACTCAGGAGTGAATAGATTTTTTTCCATACTTGTAAAAACAAAACCCAAACAAATACCCAACAAAAAATGCCTTTCAAAGCACCTGATTGGTTGTATCTGTAAAGATGACCATGGAGACAGCAGAGTTATGTGGAGAGGTGCAATATTTTGCCTTTCAACAGGCGAGCATATCTTTAAATATGATTCTTTTAATTAATTTCAGGTACAAGCTTTTTCTCCATATCAATGGACCAGCAACATGTATTTTTTATAAACAACTCAGAAATATATATAATTTTTAAGTTGAGTTCTTGGTTTTAGTATGTCAGCCTTTGAGCCTTTAAAGGGTATTTGGATGATAAATATTGTTTGTGTGGGGATTTTTAAAAAAAAAGTTGATGCATGCTCTTTGGAACTGATAATCTCATGTAAAGTGGGAAGGTATTTAAAAATAAATACTGCTTTTACATATTAGCCCTATGGGCACAATCTGACAGTTGTGATGCAGGAACATGTCCCTTTAAAAACTAAGGAACCATTTGGCCTGAGCAAGTTCAAAATCCAGTCCTCAGGACAGGAGGGGCAGAAGTGGTCTTCTTGGAAAAGTTGAGCTGGTAGAGCTGAGAGCAGAGATGATCCTCTCCAGCATTGTATGTAGGTGGTTGAGCAGTCACTGCTCAACATATTAAATGTAGACTATGTTAGCAGGTTTAAACTTACAGGGTGAATTGCAAATTTCCCTGGAAACCTGTGTTTTAGCTGCCCTTGGTCTGCACAGTGCCCATGACCCTCTCCCTATTCTTGCTCTGCAATCTCTGTGACACCATAGTGGGACCTATGAAAGCTGGGCTGGAGTTCCCTGTGAAGTGCAAGATGTTTTTAGCTGCCAATTAAAAAAAAAATTTAGGGGTGGGGGGTCATTAAAAGGTCACAATGATCTCATGCACCTGCACAAAGGCTCAAGCCTTCAAGATAAATGAGCTTACTGGCTGTGCATCATTGATCATGGCCATTTGCCTACAGGAGCCTGATTCTGCTTCCTCCTGTCAGTGTCTTTGGAAATCTTCAATGGCATTGGCATCACTGGGACCAGCCTTGGATGCCTAAATTGCAGCCCAGTGTTGGCTGGCACAGTGTCATGGTCTGGGCATCAGTGCCCGACATCAGTGGGAATCATTGTCGACTGGTGAGCTTTGGGCTCAGGTATTTAGTACCTATAGACAGCTGATATTTATAGCAGTTGAGGTTTACAGTAATCTAAAGTATCTGCAGAATGTGCTGCACTTTCCCTGCTAGCTGTTTGTAGCTGTTGTTTAAAACCATCAGTCGAATCAGGGTCCCTCTCTCTCCCCCCCACACCTGTTTTCCAATCTTGCTTCCCTCAAAATTCCATCGAACTTTTTTTTGCCCCTCTCATCAAAACCGATGGGGGGGGGCTTTGTATAAAGAAAAGTGTCACTGTTTATTACTGAATAAATAATTTAATGTGAATTTTATTGTTATATTTTTTCATGTCGAAGTTTTTGTTTGGTCTGTATTTCTCACCAATTAGCTATTTCTTTATTCTTGAGCAACTGAAGAACTCATAAATTACAGCATTCTGAGTTTCTATTCTTTGCATGAGATTAATTTTTTTTTCTGTTGAAAACATCATAAAACAAGTGTTCTAAACTGGTTCTGTACTAAAATTAAACAGAGTGAAAGCCTAGCATCAAAAGAATTTCAAACAGGGATCTCATGGAGGCACAAGCTTGCTTTTTCAGGTAGTTTCAATTACTTCTGCTACAATGTCCTTTTTTTTTTAATATCTTTTTTAAATTGCTTTAACACCAGAGGCTATTTTACAATCAGATGTGGTAGAATCACCACCTGAGACTTCATAGTGTAGGACCCTTTTTAATTTTATCATTTCCTCGCAGTTTTTATTTACAGTCATCAGGCAGAGACTTTCTGTGCAAGTTATTTTTCTCAAATTGATTTTTTTTTGGCAAAGCTCAGTGATTTCCACTAAGGACATAACTGCCCTTGCTAAAATTATTTTACAGCTGTTTAATTAAGAAATGTTTGCATGTCTGTATTCTGGCTCAAGTGTTGAAGGTTTGGTGTTTTGGTCACAGATATATCATTTACTATTCCAACAGTGAGGGGGAAAAAAACCCTCCAAACTTTGGCCAAGCACTCAGCTTTTGAAAAAATTGCCACTTGCACGCAATCAGCAGGGAGCTGTTAAGAGTTTAGTTGCAAAATCCTCTGAAGATCCTGACCATATGGGATTCTCTGTTTCGGAGCATCAGGAGATGAGCAAGATTTTTCCCATACGTCCTCTTTCAGGCCCTGTTTCCAGGACCAGGCAGCAAGCAGGGCACATTGTGCAGAGTCACTGTGTTCTTCTTTGCTCAGCTGTGAGAAGGAGTTGGAGAGAGCTGGCAGCCAAAAACTCCAGGAGAGGAAGGCCAAGAATGGAGGAGACAGGGTTCAAAAGCTTTCTGTAGGAGAGAATGGGATTGGGAGCTCTTGGAACAGAAACAATCTCCATAGACAGTGGAGATGAAGATGGGATGTGGACTGCTGAAAAATAAGCAAATATTGCCTCAGGATCACTTGGCTAATACATGAAAGGTCTAGAGTGGGATGTGGCAGCTATCAAAAAGGACTAGAATAATGTGAGGACTTAGAAATTTGGTATAAACTAAGTGTCAATGAAAACTTAGCATAAACATTGCAGAAAACGTCTTTCTTTGAAGTGAGCTGTGTGCACTGCAGTTTAGTCTGTGAGAAGAGATGTGGGACCCCTTTGCTTCAAGACAACCACAATTATCCTCTCCAAAGAAATGTACTTTAGGAAGCAAGAGTGTGTTAAACTTGGGGATGAGCTAGATTAAGTGCTTTTTCTTCTCCCTGTAACTTCACTGCTCTTGCCAGAGTAGGTCTCCAGCTGCCTTGTTCCACACCTGGGTTTCCAGTTACTCGTGGGGGTTGTTTCTACACACCCTCATTACACCAAGAAATGAAAGCTGGGGAAGTGATGCCTTATTTTGTGGCTGATTCTAATCGTAGCAATCTGTGTCCTCCACTAATGCGAATCACTGTCACTCTGTTGGCTTTAGTGAACGTAACACCCGTGGAGAATCTTACCGGTTAAATCCGGATGAATCTCATTTTGGATGTTATCAGCTGGAAACTGGGTCCCAGGTGGGTGCATGGGTGAGGTGCTTCTCTCAGAGCCAGGGTCTGGCTGGGTGACCTCGGTGCTCAATCCACCTGGCAGAGGGGAATGCCAGGAAAAGGAGAGGAGTGGGACTGGCATCCTCTGTGCTGGCACAGGGGCCAACTTCTGCGACTGGGGCTGGCCAGCCCTGCTGGGACAGGGGTGCCATCAGCCTGTCCTGGAGATTCCAGGCGTGGTGGGGCCGGTCGTCCCGGCAGGACCTCGGGCTCTGAGGGGTTATGCTGCCTGCGTGACGTTGGAGGCCGGGTGGGGACGAAGACATCTGGTGAGAATTCCTCGTGGCTGAGCTGTGCGTTGGGCTGGGATGCCGAGCAATTTAGCTGATTTCTTTTTTGGGGTTGCTGGGAGGAGGAGGAGGAGGAGGGGGATTTAGATGCCGCAGCCTTCCAGTAACCGTCTCTCCTTCAAAGTATCACTTTTGCTTTCTTTGAAGACAAGTAAGAAATTATATTAAAAAACACAACCAAACAACAACGCCAGAGACTACACCGACGTGTTTGCCTTGTCAATAACTATACATCTGCAACAGCTTATCACTATGGGAAAATGAGTGGGTAATAAAGTTTTGATGTTGGCTGTTGCATGTACAGAGGTATCACAGGCTTTGAAAATGATTTGTTATGTGAATGCCCATGGTAGCACCATGGTTCAAAGGGAGGTGGTTTGTTTTTCATGCCCATTTAGTTATGAATAACACCAGCTCTAATTTCCTCCTCCCACCAGCAAGCAGAGAGTCCTGCTTTGGAAGCCAAATATAGCAACAAAGTTTTCTATCTCTGGCCAAAACCAAAAAATCTGTTCCCTTTTAAGAATAGCACTCTATTCTTTTCTGATGGAGATGGATAAAGAGAGAATTCAACTTTAGAGAAGCCAGTTTGTCAGTGGGGAACTCTCTGGTCTCTCTCAAATGGCCAGCATGAAAGATTTAAACTTATTTTTTTGGTGTCTCTGTAGAAGCCAATGAGGAGGCTTCTGTAGAACCCCATCAATAAAGTACTTTTGGGGTGACAGTCTGGATGAATCTTCCCTGCTTGCTGGTGTGTTTTTTTCTGCCCTGTCTTGTCTGTCTTTTTAGCAACAGAGCCAACGCTGAATGGGAATTCCACGAGTTGCAAAACTACCCCTGCTTGTTCTGCACCCTTTTGTTTCCAGTTTGCTTTTGTGGAGAACTTAATTCCTCCACTCTGAGGGAGAGAATTCTGCTCCACCTGACGACTAAGCTTGACGAGGTAACATGGAGCAGCAGTTTTGGCCCATGCTCCCAAACCTCCTTGGCTTTCTCATCCGGGCGGTTTGTGGGAAGCCATCTCTTTGCTCTTTCCCATGCCCAGACTTTCAAGTTGTGCCCTCAGAGAGTGACTGTGGGCAGTGTGGCTGTCCAGTTCCCTGCTTGGCTGGATGGGCTGGAAGAGAAAGAACGTCTTACAAAGAAAAAGCAGAAATGTTCATGGTAAAGTTCCTCCTCATGTAATGATTCGAGAGTTTCTGGATGGGAGTTAATATTCCTTGAAGATGAGCACGTACATGGGTGTCACTACTTGTTTTTAAGCTAGAATATGTTTTTCGGGGGAGGTACACACCTACACCCACACTCCCTTTCTGATCTTAAGCAGGTTTTTTTTTAACTCCTCTACATGATCTGAGGAAGGCTATACAGCCTTTCCTTCGAAGGATTTATTCCCATTCCAGCCCACCCTCGCCACCCACCCATAAGCAACTGGCATCTGTGACATCTGAGCAAAAAAATCCCTTTCTCTAATGTACCAGCTGTCCTTGTTTTAAAAGTGTTGCTTCATTCATTTGCAGACTGTTTGGCTGAAGGCCTTTGTTGTAAGGTGAATACTTCAGGATTATAGAGTTAGCTCTTCCTCATTTGGAAAACTGATTATTTTTTTCTGTTGTTGTTGACTTCACTAGAAGCAGCCTTGGAACCCTAATGCATTTTAAAACCAATGCAGGGAAGTGTCATCCAGTAAATATATTTCCACTGGATCTGTTTCGCCAGACATGTTTCTGATGGAGTTTTAAATAAACACAGGGATGTTTGGAAATATCTTGTGTATGTAAATATGTAAAATATGCAAAACAAAGCTAACAGCTGTGGGGTGTACTGGTTGCTCACGTGAGGGGGCTTTGTGTAATGTTTTTTTCCATCATCCTGTCTTTTTTTTGTTGTTTTTTTTTAAAGCATCTGTGTCTGTTCCAAGATAATCTCTCGTCTGTGATTCCCACTGGACAACGAGGGAGGAGGCTGGATGGGCCTGTGTGATACCCTAAAGTCTGACTAAACTTCTGGGAATGGCGAATCGCCTGCTTCTGTATGGTGAAACCTGCTTTCCACAGGGCACAGGAGGAGAGCACGTGCCCTGAGAGGCAGCACACAGCAATGCCTTTCCTTTAGAGGTGGGATGGTGCCCGGGTCTGGTTGAACTTGGCCCTGCAAGACACAGCAGAGCACAGAGTGTTCGCGGCCATCCTCGGGTGCTTCGTGACTGGAGTGACAACAGCATTAGTCACCAGTGGATGAATCGGAATTTCCTGAATTGAACCTCTTGCTTAGGAAAGCACGAGGGTTTTGCAGCCTCAATTTAGCCTTTATTTAGCCAGGGAGAGAGCTGAAGCCTCCGTGCTCGTGTCAGCCTGCTGAAGGCTGGGGAGCACCACAGTGAGAAGAAAGTCACCCAAACTCAGCCCATGGCACTACTAGACTTACCATATTTTTTTTTTAATTAACCAGTATGCTGCTTTTTAGTGAGCCTTTCAGCGGGTAATTCATCCCCTATGCGTAGCAACTGTACCACTTCCAAATTCTACAGGATATTTTGTGTGACTTAGCCACCTGTTATTTTTACTGGTTTTTTTCCACCTCTATCCTTGCTCTTGTTTTCCAGTTTCACTGCTTTAAGGGCAATCTTTCAAACTTCTGGCTGGCTGGCCATGTGGGTATCTAGGGACATGGCACAGTGGCTCCGTGGCACACAGCTTCCCTGTGCACACTGAGTTTGATCTGTCCACAAGGCAATGGCACTTGGGCTCGTAGATGTCAAAAGGTGCAGTACAAATGCAAGCTCGTTTTGTTTGTTTGGTGGTTTCAGTCACAATAAATGGAAGTGTTTGGCAGGAACAACAGCTCTGGGTAAAGGACAAAGTGGAAACAGAGCATCCCAGGAGACATTCCGGCTCCCTCAGAAAAAGTCCCGTTTACTCTGTCCAGGGAAATAAGTTATTAACTTAACCATCCTACAGAGGTTTGCTGCTGCTTTTTCTCCTTGCTCCCAGTTAGGCTGCCTGGCCTCCTTGCCTTGCTGTCAGTGACATTTGCCTGTGAACAGGTTTGAGGAGACCTTTATGAAATCTAGTACTGAACCTCATTGTCACCTCACCTTTGTTGTAATGTGAAAAAACCATCACCATGGGGATAGGAAATACTGGCAATCTCTAGCAATTTGCAATTCCTAAATTGCAATTTGCATTCTCCTAGTTTAAAGAGCGACAGGTTCCTTATCTCCTGTTTTCTCAGCTCTTACTCGACATGACATCTTCCAGTGGTTGCATGTATTCTACCACCAGTTTCACCTTGAAGTGACTGGAAATTTCTGTCAGCCTGGATGATGCAGTAAAGTCTTTGAGGCCACTGTTAAAGCCTCTGACTCAAAAAGGTGTGGCTCATATATGGCCTGATTTTCTGTTCTTTTCTGTCATGCAGAAATAGTTGCTTTTTGTGTGAAAGCAGATACCAAAAGACCGGAATATCCTACTTGTGTAGAAGGGCCCAGACTTGGGCGAGCCAGACAGTCAGAGGCAGAAACAACTCAAGAATGGGACACTGAACTTCTTTCTTTCCTCTTCCATCCAATACCTACCTTCATGTTGCTGCGAGACCAGCACAAGATGACATGGCATTTCGTTCTTCACCCCTAGATCACTGGGCAGAAAGTAATTTCTTTTAGTTGCTTTGTGTTTATGGTACTTTGCAGTATGCCCTGGTCCCATCAAACATGCTCTGTCTCAGTTGGCCGGTGCTTTACCTGCAGTAGTTTGATGTTCTTCCTGAGCAAACTCATCATTCACAGTGGGCACCTGCAAAACAGCGTTTGCAGTGCAGAGGGTTTATAAACAGGGAATGACATCTGTTGTTTTATTTGGACTTGAAACGTGGAGAAACTTAGAGGAACACTGAGTAGGATCCTCGAGCTTCAAACCTGCCCCTTCGGAAATTATTCCCTTCTAATATTTTGGACTGTATTTCAGTGATTCTTAACAAAGGTTCTTCCTAATAAAGGAGAAGATGTAGCTGTCATCCATGACAGATGTTGCTGATTGTTTTTCATGTGGCTGTTTGCTAATTTGATCTGAGAGGAAGTATAGAGAACCCAGATCAACTTCCAGTAAAACCTCCAGTTCCCCCATGCACACTTTAATTCATTGTTGCAAAGACTCTTACGCAAATCTCAGACCTGTTATTTTCTTTATATGAAATCAGTAATCATTATAATTCCATTTCAGCTGGAATATTATTTTTCCCTTTTTTTTTTTTTTCTTCAGTGTTTGATGGGTCAGATTTAAACCATCTGCAGGCAGATGGAAAGGAAAAGTGGAATTATTGTTTTCACCAAAAAATTCTGCAGCTGTCAGGGTGTGTTTGACACAAGCCTGATGGCTGAAAACAAAGACAGGACACGTTGTCCCGGCTGGACATCAGAGAGCATAAGAACTCTTCATGGCCAACTCTTACTTGGAGAACTTGGGGCTAAATGAGGTAAACAAGATCATTATTTAGCCATACCCAAGGGCTTTGCAGAGGGAATCATGCACTTAATTATGTACTGCTTTTGCTGGGCCTCAGTGAGACCCTGTTGGTTTTGGCATGAGGGGGTGACTCTCCAAGTGATAGTCATGATCTTTCATACAAAGCACTGCTTTGTGACTGTCCTACCACATGGCAGAGCCTGCAGCCATCTCTTCCAGTACCTGTCATGACATATTGCTTTTATAATTCTGTTTACTTTGTGGCCCTGTCATTAACAGCTGCAGCCAATGAAAAAGGGCTTAAAGCAGAGCTTTCTAGGAGGGACACCAGGAGCTATGACTCAAATCCTCCCAGCCTGGATGGGATTACAGCTTCGTGTCTGAACACTAGTGGCTCCTTGGTGATACCAGCATTACCACTGCTTTTTAAGGCGGGCCTTTCCACGGGAACTTAGTCTGTGTGAAGGCTGGATCCGCTGCTGGGAGCTCGTGCATCTTGCTGCTAGTGTTTTTCTTGCTATTCTTTATAAGACCAATCATTCTTTCTGCTTGCATAAGGTGGGCATCTTCAGGAAACATAAATGAGTTTCCCAAAGTGGTCTAAAACTCAAATCATCTTACAGACGTCAGTGTCTTTGCATGGAGAAGTGCGGTTCTTCGTTAGCAGTGTGAAGTTTATGACTCCTAGGCCTTCCTCTTGTCAGGTTTTTTTCCATTTAGTGGGAGACTTCTGCTGTGGTGATGTACATTCATTTGTTGTTTGGGGTTTTTTAAGTGCTTCAGTATTAAGATCAGCAACGTGACCTAAGACAGTTAACAATAAAGTTTTTGTCCTTTTCCTCATGAGTTTTGAGAGTGCTAATGCTATGAAGATATTGAGAGGTGTATTTTTCTGCTCTGAAGTGGCAACCATGTGTCATTTCCATCTCCTGAGGCTGACACTGTCATGTTGGCATTTATTCAGGTTGTATTTTATCCCCTAAATAATTTGGCTGTATACATCTGTAGACAGAATGTGCTTGAACCAGGGTAAAACTAAGAGAATAAGGCATTCAGGAACCGTGAGCTGTTACCTATCATTAAGCCATCTGAACCCTTGCAGTGTGCAAGATTTGAGTTGCTCTCTTCTTATTCAGTGGTTACTGGATGTGTTGTACAATAGCTCAGATTGAAAGCAATTTTGGAAACAGTTCATCAGACCGAGTTCATCAGAGCTTGGTCTTCCAAGCTCAAGAAACCCACTTCACAACCACCTTGGATCAAGGTAAGGTGGGACTATGTTGTTGCAGTTGTCATAATTTGGCTAGTGTGGGAGGAAGGGAAAGACCTGAAGATGTTTCAGTTCTTTCTCCCCTCCTGCCCTGCCCCATTTTGAGGCCCAGAATCCGAACTTCAACAAGCCAAATAGAGGCCAAATCCTATTCATGTCACTCTCATCAATCCAGAAGGTATACTCCTATTGGAAAGAGTAACAAGATTTGGCTTTAACTGCATCAAAACCGACTGCAACAAAGTGATTATTTTCTCCTGTCTCTGTGCTTGACATCCAGTGCTTGGACATGTACTATTTACAGCCTTTCCAGGGTTATGTAAGGGGTGTATTGTGTTCCCCACTCTGCACTTTGCACTGTGATTTACACCTGCGCAGAGCGCGTGTGAAATGTTCCCCCTCGGCACTGGCTGTGCTCGTCCACACTCACTGAACACTGATGTCAAGGAGCCCAAAAGTGACCAAACAGCAGAAAATCATCCCTACCATCCTGCTGTCCCTGGCTCAGCCAGACTGCTCAGGACATTTTTTGGGTTGCATCTTGGTCACCTTCCACACTGAGCAGTGTGAGAGTGAGACGAAGGAGCCTCATCCGACCAACCCACCTTGGCTCCTGCTGAAGGAGATCTGGTTTCTACACTGCTTTCTTTAGAGGTCTGAAAAAAAAGGCCAGTGTTCCCAATATTCACTTGTACCTTTATTCCTTTGCTGCCCATTGATATCTTTGTAAATGATTTAAAAAAAAAAAAAAAGAGGATACAAAATGCTCTCAAGGAGTTGAGGCTGGCCTGGTGTCTCAGAGACATATGTTTTCATGTGGTTTTCAGCTGTCTGTAGGTTTAAGAGATTAATTCCCATATGGCAGATCCAGTTGCAAGTGCCTTGCACTGTGATCTCTGAGCAGGTGCATCTGTAGCAGTCCCTGTCCCTCCTTCAGAGGAGAATAACAAGCTCAAGTAACGGGAACCTGAAATAAAACTAAGAAAGCGCTGTAAGAGAGGGTAACTTAGTGAGCTCCGAAATGATCTGTGGGGCACTTTAAGGAGAGAAAAAGCTGAGACCACCCAAAGGCAGTCAGCGGAGAAAGCATCATGGGATAAAAATGGAACTTGTAGCTGCTGCAAACAGTGCTCAGCCTCTGAAAAAGACATAGATTTACATAACCCCTGCAAACAGCCAGCTGTAGAGGTGTGCAGTTCTGTCAATGCAGCTCCTCAGCCATATATATATGTTCACCTCCATATTGCCACCCTAGTCATGGCTTCTAAAAGTTCAAACAGGAACAAGAAAACAGTTTTCAGTTTCTGTTTCTTCCCCACTGCCTATAAGCTGATTCATTAAGGGGAAGCTGGCTACAAAAACTTCCCAAAAGTTTAACAAAACAATTAATTTGAACACCTTTTTTTTCCTTTCTGTCCCATTCTGGAAATACTTTCTGGAAATACTGTCCCATTCTGGAAATACCAAGAAGTTATCCCAGAGCAGTATCACCACTGATTCTTTGCTGTAAAAGGTGTTACCTTTCTCAGTACACAGCTGAATATGGTCTGACTTCCTAGGAGCCATGATATAATGTCTGGAGTGGGGAAACATTGGTTAGAACACAGGTGGATGCAGCTCTGTTTTTAGAGGTGTTGGCTCACTAGGTGAGTGTCATTAAAGGAGAGTTCAATTCCAGGATAGAAATGAACATTACACTTTGTTATCAATGTATTGAAGTATAAATAATATATATTATTTATAATGTAAAGCAAATAATTATTAATTAAAGGTCAGGGTAATTACATAGAAATTCACAGCTGAACTGACTGCTGACCAAGCTGAAAAAAGAGATAAGAGGTTTTGTCATATTTCATCAGACTGTTGTTGACAAAGATTACAACTCAGGCAGGTTTTCATCTATTTTTTCACTAGTGAAATGGCCTTCTTTTTTTTTCTGTAGGGTCTGATCAGCAGCACTGAAATCAGCTAAGTTGATGAGTAATAAATCTTTTCTGTGCCTCTGTTCCTGAAGTCAAGAAAGTTACTTGGTTTTGCAGTAACTATTCTACAGCTGTTGACTCAATAAAACTTAAAAAAAGCTGTCTGAGATTCTTGAGCAGGAGGAAGCTTAGAGGCATAGCATGATGTTTTGCTTGGGGATTTAGTTTCTTTACTGAGGGAATCGTACAGTCTTCTAGATTGGAGATTCTTCCCACCCACTTAATTTTTTTTCCTAATATTCTTTTCCTCTGGGGAATTTTTAGAGAAGCTTTCATTTGAACTGAACTCTTTAAAGAGTGAAGTCTTTTACTGTGCTGGATGCACCAAGAATAGGTGTGCTTTTGGAAATGGGTGCAACAGCACAAAATCTCCTGCTACCAGAATCCTTGAGTGAAATTGTAGCTCAGCTGAAGGCAGAGAGTGTTCTGATATTGGCTTTGATCTGCCTTCCCAAACTGCTCATATATAAATGTGAGATGCATGGGCATTCAGAAGACACTATACAGAACCTAAGGATTTAAGCTTGTAATTGAAGATAAGTATCTATTTTATTTTCTGTGGACAACATGTACCAGTTGCTTGATTATATATTTAAACTATTGATACAGAGACTGCACAGGCAGGAGGAGGTCTAAATGTGTCAGAGGACAATATTATTAATACGAGTTCTCCCAGTATAGCCTTACATTAAGGGCTCTGCTGTGACCAGAGTCACACTCTTGGTTAACTGGTGCATCCAAAAGCTGCTCTTCGTGTTGGAAAAATTGCCCAGTGCCTGTAAGTGCAGCTGAGAGGAGCTGGGAGAACAGGGAGGTCCCCCTGCTGTCAGGAGGCAGGTGAGCACAGCCAGGGATGGTGTGGTGAAACAGCACATCTCAGTGCCCTGTGAGACAAATGTCTTGTTGACAGGCAGTGATGGATAACATTAACTATGAAGGCAGGAGATATAAACAAAGTGAGCAGATTGAAATCCTGAGAAAGGATTATTTGGAATTTACCTCTGTCAGTTTTTGCGTGGGTGGTTATAATTGTAACCACTAGACACGGCCTGTGCAACAGCTTGGCTGTTACTATTTACAAGCAATTATTAATAACACCGTTTAATTGCAAGCTAATTTCCTCTAAGACAGCTTATGCTTGAAGCTTCTGTGATTTAAATGTGAAACGACCTCATTATTCCTTTATTTGGTTGATACTGAGAGTAATTAACATACAAAAGTCAAATCCACTTTAATTAGGAAACCCTTACTGCCACCTCTCTAATTAGTATTGAAGGCAATAATGTTTTTGCTGGCACTGAACTGTTAATGTGAAAAGTAGCTCTGTGAACCACAGTGAAAGCAAAAGGCTTTGGACCAAATACACCTACAGAGGTTTTGTCCTCACTTTTTTTGAGATCTAGGGATTTAAATGGTACATCTACCGTTAAAGACTGTGTACAGGCTCTGATATTTGCAAACTACTTTCAAGACACCCATGTATGCATTTAGCTTTTGTGTTTCACCATTACAGCAGGCTGCTTTTCTGTCCTTAGCAGAGAAATTAAGACTGAGCTAACTTCCCTGAGTTACACAAACAAAGTCCCATTCACAGCAGGCTAAATTTCTCCAGCTGTTTATGAACTGGGTATGAACAGCTGATCTCATCTGAAGAATTCAAGCTGGGAAACAAGGTGGGGGAAAGCTGTTGAGCAGGAGGTGAAATGGCTAATGATGTAACCTACTATGAAGCTGGTCATTCAATAAAGCTGTGTGCTTTACCTCTATCTGCTCTTACAGCAGTGTTTCGTTTGCTTTTAGACTTTATTTTTTCTAACACAATTCTTTTAACACTGTAGGATGAACCTGTGCTATTATAACCAAATTGTCATGCCAATAGAGGCACACAAAGGTTTTACTTCGCTCAAAACTTGAGTGCACGTGCAGGAGGGGGAATGCAACAGGAAGAAGAATGGAAGTTGTGCAGCTTTTGAAGTGAGAAGACACCTTGCTATGCGGGATAGCTTCTTAAAGTGAGACCTGTAGCACCAGCAAGGGTCATGCCTGTGAGCAGCCTGGGCACAGCTGCCCAGCCAAAAACCTCCCAGCTCTGCTGTTGGGGGAAGGCTCCCAGCAGAGACAGAACATTAGTAAGAGAACATTGTGCCTGTGATCCACAGCCCCACAACGGTACTGATGGCAACATGAGGCTGTGGTTTTTATCACATCTAGACAAAATGGAGGAGGAAGTTCAGTGGAAAATGGGAGCATTAAAGAATCAGTGGGAAGAAAATGTTAATAGAAAAATCTTATTGAAAGATCAGTTCAGTTACTCCTATATATTTTTTCAAAAGTATTTGAAAAATACTAAGTGTATTATATTATTTTTTTTTATTTCACAGCTTTTCAGCCCATCATCTAAACTTGAGGGAAGTGTAGAGCTTATATAAGTGGTCATATTTAGGCACAAGTCCTTGGCTGAATCGGGTTCTTTGCTCTTAAGTAAGGGGGGGTTAAGCCGCTGAATGAACAACCAACCAACCCCTCAACTAAAAAGAGAAACCTCCTCTATCAACACTCGTTTTTGTAAATGCTAAATTAAAGGGAGTCTTTTAGATATGAAGCCAAAATTATTTGTATGCCATGTGTGAACATAGATAGATGGTTCTTGCTTGAACCATCTCACTTTGAAATGACAGACGACACCAAGCACAGCCCTCCCTCCAGCTGAGGCTCTCGGGGTGCAGCTGTCACTGAGCAGAGCTTCTGGGCAAGAATAACCTCAATGCAGGCATTTAGAAATAAGAAATTCCTCATCAAACTTGGCTTTCTTTGAACTACTTTAGGGCGGTCTTGTCTGTGGAAAAGCGTCCTGTGCAATTTCAAAACAGAAAATTGAATTGCCAGGTGGTGTGGAATAGACTAAGACGAGCACCAAAACCAAGATCAGAAAACATTTGAAAAGCTTTACTCACCTTGTCTTAAATGAGATTTGAACTCACAAGCTCTTGTGCTTACACAGTGGAAATGTAGTTCTATTTCAAAATGTCAACAATAGAGTGGTGCAAAAGACAAGATATGGAAGCCACAGTGCAGCAGTAAAAGAAATACAGCAGAGGAGATAACCTTGTTTCTTTTCATTGCACAGAAAGTAGTTTAGCCCGAATCCAGCTGCACTAGAGAGAGGAAAAAAATACACATTAACCTCTGTGCAGCTGGATTAAGCCTTCAGCTGGGATAACTGATGTCGTTAGTGGATCATATTCTACATCTCATTCTGTGTATGTTGTTAAGCTTTTTCAGCTTGTGCTGTTTTAAATAACATGGTTAGTGCTCAGTATTTTGGTTTTTTTTCTTAAGCATGGGGAATGTCCCTGAGTCTGAGAAAGAAGAAACCTGTTACCAGTAGGTAGAGCTTGGATCAGAGCACTGAAAACCTGTTCTCTGAATGGCGTGGGATTTGGATCATTTTGTGTAAAGGTACATGGAATCACTGGCTGATCATGAGCTTCTGGCAATCAGAATATCTGCATTCATCATCAGGAATTCTCTTTTAGATTCGTGACAGGTTTTTCACATTTATAGAAACCGAGGGACATCACTGGAAAAACACAAACTGACAAAAAGATCTTTAATTTTGTTCATATATCGTGAACAAAATAGAGTTACTTTAGCTAAAGGAGGCTAGATTTATTGTAGGGGGAAAAAAAGTACTTTTACAACAAAAATAGAGCTATATCCCATTGCTGAGCAGTCATTAGTTTTTATAAGTTCCTTCCTTTTTCCAGGTTCTAATTGGTGGCCTGTTGGGAGCCCTGAGTGCAGAACTGTCAAAGCAACCCCCTTTTATTTTTTTACTTTTTTTTTTTTGTCACATTCCACTATAATTAGAGAAATGATTATAGTAACAAACACAGTACCAGCTGTTTGAAGCTTAATACTATTTAAGTATTACCATGCCTTTATTTTAAAGGTACTAAAACATATGGAAATCATAAGCCATTTCTCTCTCTCCTTTCTCCATTAAACTAAACTTTTATATTCAGATACTTAAGCCTGTGTTTGAAGAAAGGGGGGAAAAAAGGAATATTTCTGAAATGCCCTGTAATAACTCAAACTCATCTGTCTCATTCATGCAACTCGAATGCTCCTTTTCTAGTCCATCTCTTTCTTGACATTATTTCTCTGGAAACAGAAGAGTGACAATGAACAGGTTGGTGCAGCTCTGACGGCCTAAGAATCAATTAATGACAACAAAAGAGTAATAACAATAATAAAGATTTTTTTCTTTTTTTGTTTTTTTAATGCTCTTTTCCTTGAGAAACTCCTTGAGGCAGCAGATGTATCCTTTCTAGATGGGGCTATGTTGTGGCTTGGGCAGCTACTGGAACTAATTTCTCTCCCAGGATTCAAATTTTTCTGCAGTGGAAGTTGTTTTCAGAAAGATGCTTCTTTTTCTCACTTCTCTTGTATGTTTTAAAAGAAAGCTTATAGAAAGGCAAGGAAGGAACGTACAGCAGTAAGTAATTTAAAGATTTTAAAAAAACCAACCTTACAGCCAAACTTGCCCTGTGCAATATTACTCAGAAATCTGCAGAGCTATTCCAGGGATTAAACTAACCACAGAGCTTGCATTCTTAGTTATACAGAGCTAGCTTTCTGCCAAAGTACTTTAAGACTTTGGCATCTTTTGCTTTCATGTAACCGGGAATCGGGTCCTATGGCTTTATCCCCTCCACTCAGAGATCTGTTCAGTGAAATCCCTGGGCTTTGCTTTCCGTGTTTATGATGGGGGGGAGGAATGTGGAGCAGGAAGAGCAAAGCCAGGGATAATAGCTGGCTTGGTGCTCTAGTGTGTAATCAGGTTCCCATGTCGTGCCAGTCACTGGGGCATCTCGGTGTCTCACAGTGGTGTAACAAAGGGATGTCCTTTGTGCCCCCCATGTAGGAGTCCTGCTACTCCCATCTTTCATAGTAATAAGTTTTCTGCTGCATAAGAAGACTGTGAGTCTTAGTGATTTATGCTCTTTAAATACCATGTATGTTCCCATATCCACACTCACAAGCCAGCAAAATGTCACTGCACTCAGAACCAAATGCCCCAGGATTGTCAGAGAGGGTTTTGTGGTGGGGCTTTGGCTGGACCCTTAGGAAATTTGCCTTCCTCCTTGGCTTGGGTGGCAGCATGGGAATGCCAGTGGCTCAGCTGGGAGGGGCTGCCTGGATGGGAATGTGCAGCAGGTGCAGCTGCTTCTTGTCAGCTGGAAGTCCTGCAGGGTCCCCAAAACAGTTTTGGTTTTGCTTGAACTGGAGATTAAAATCTTATTGAATAATCTCTGTGTTTTGATTTTTTTTTTTTTTAAGTATTAGGAGGCTATGGCTGGTCTCCTTTTATATATGGAATAAAAAATAAGCGTAAAACCTGCTGCTGCCCTGGTCAAATGCAGAAAGTAGCACCCGCTTGTTCTCAGAGGCACCTGAATTCAGATCCTATGATAGGCATTACTTCCTGTGAATTCTAATTAAGTGTGATTATATCAACAGGTCCTTTATAAATATTAGTAATGAAACTAAAAGGAAAGAGAAATTTAAGGTAGCAGAAAAATATTTTGGTTTGTTTTGGGGGGAAAAGAAGTTTTTTTTTACTTGTCAGTGTTTTCAACACAGTATTATGAATGGATACTTGGCTACATAAAAGATGAAGTGGGTTTTATTTTTTCATTCCTTTTTTCTCCCTCTCCTCACCCCCTTACTACTTTAAGTTTCGAAAACGAATCCTTTCCAAGAGGCTGATTTATCTTTTTTTGGATGTTGAGTCAGTAGACAACTGAGATATTTCACACTTGGGGAGCCAAATTTTGTCTCTTATTGCACGTGTTCAAGCCTAAATTTGGGCCTCTGATGTTTCAACAGAGGCAAGATTACTGCAGGCACAGAGAGCAGAAATCTACACTGAAGCTCGTGTAGGTACATTCGGGAGATAATACTTTCCAGGATGGGAAATCATTTCACCTTCAGTGAAGAGTTTTGCAGAAATAAATCTGATTTAAAAACCCCAATGGAACTAGAGAACAGAAGATGCAGTTTAATTGCTTAACAGAAGGTTAAGAGGAACTTTAAAGTCCTCCTCTTCGAAGGCCAACCAAGCATCCTCTCAGAGGAGCTTAAAATGTGCTGGAGTTAGTGTTGCAGGTCATCACTGTCCCCATGACCCTCCTTGAAGAGCATGACATGGTGATCTTAGTACCATTTCAGGAGGAAAAATCCAACTGTTTTCTCCACTGAGACAGAAATGAGGGAAGGCAGAGAACTGACTGGGGCCAGAGCTGGGCCAGTACAGACTCTCCCAATATACTAGACATGTGAACCCTGTGAGGTTATGTATTTATAGTTAATAAATTTATAAATATTTATATCTATATATGTATATATATGCTAGTGAATTTTAGTTGTGAACTGAATGCTTTTAACTTGTAGTTTGGCCCAGAGCAGCCTCTTTCATGGTGGTAGTGCAGTGAGGCCATTTAGACAGATACATCTGTCACTTTATGCTTTGCAGTTGCTCGTGCACAGCCCCAAGCAAGCAAAAACCTTCTCTTGAGATGCTGGGAAGGACACAGAGGTGACCCCTGTTCTATCTCTGTATAAACTGGCTCCCACAAGCCCACAATCAGTGATGGATGAATAGATGAACCCCAGTGTAAAACTTTATCTGAATAATGGTGCCTTTGGCAGCTCAGAGTTTCTCTCTTTTTTCACCTTTTTTTTCTTCTTTTTTTTTTTCTTTTTTCCTGAAGCTTCTCTGCTAGAATTAGGATGGTCTCCCACTGGGATGATTAAAACCAGTTGGCTGACTTGCTGTGGGCATATCAGATAGTATGGCACAAGACATGAGATGCTCTGAGAGCTTTTTCTCATCTATCTGCTCTACTATTGCATCAATTAAAAGGCAAAAAAAAGACATTTAGTTCCCCCTCCCCAACCATATTTATCTGGAGAAAGCCATATTGAATACTGCAAGTCTTGGATTTTTTTGGCATGGGTCTTAAAACTGAGCTGTTTTCATTTTGGATTGTCTTCTTTTAATTGTGCTAAAAGATACCCTGTGCTTGGTGTTTTGTTATTAAGGCTTAAAAATCTAAAGCAAAATGTACAGGTTGCTGAGAGAGGATGTTTTTTGCTCCAAGTGTACTAGAAGGATGACTGTACCAGAGTAGTACAAGGTTGGATATTCAAGACTTTATTTCCTTAAAGAAAAAAAAGAAAAAAAATCCTTATTCTGAGGAGATGCAAATAGAGCACCACGCAAGTCCATGAAGGAAAGTACTTGGAGTGAGTAATATCTGCCTATTAAAAATAAGCAGGCTGCGTGTTCTCTCTAGTGCTTCCTTCTAGAGTTGTATTCTGGCACCTTTTAGTGTGAAGTGGAGTGAAAATCATAACCAGCTATTCAACACTGGGAATGCAAGGAGGTGAGACGCCAGAACAGAAGCGTTAAGGCCACGTGATTTGTGCAACTGCTTTAATTGAGCTGCCCAATGACTCCTTGTGAGCAATCTTACAAAACAAAACCTGTATGAGTGAGAGTGATAAAGCAAGTGTCTTGTGACATATCTGACCCTCAGGGACAAGAAATTGTTTCCAGCTTGGTGCATTATACAACAATTTTTCACACTTGCTGAGTACTTAACTGCATTTAGATGATGCAGATTATCTTATGGAAGACACTTGGAAGCTTAACAGCATCCAGACCATTTTCATGGCAGAAGTTGCTATTTACTGACAGGAATTGCTTAGCATTTTTCTTACTGAAAGATAGAACCTTTAATGTCTGAATGATAAACCAGACAGACAGAGTTTAGATCACAAAGATGAGCATGACGTGTTATAATGTCCCTGTTTGAAGCCAGGGTGCTGGAGGACCAAACCCACAGGAAAGCCTTCATGGGGCCAGGTCAAAAGTAAAAGTGGGTTTTGGCCTGCACTGGGCTCTGCTGTTTAAATATTTGTTCCTGATTTGGGTTCTAAACCAACACAACCTACTGCTGCACCTACCTGCAAACCTGGTGGGTAGCTGTTGGTTTGAGAGTAAAACTTGAACTTTTAATTTTGCTTGGAATGTACTCTGGTCAGAATTCAGAGATGTTTTCTCCTCTCCCTTTCTCTGAATGCTGCTAAAATGCTGTTATTCAGCTTGATGATAAAATCTAATATGAGGCCATTGTCAGACTTCTGAAGAGAGACAGCAATGTAAGTCTTCCATTTCAAAGGTATTCGGAATTTTCCGTGGATTAGCTTTGGTCCCGCAAAAATCTATTTAAAAGACCAGTATGGTTTCTTCTCTGTGCTTCATAGCATGAGCCTGCCTCATAACACAATACATTTTAACCATGAGAGGAAAGAAAAAGGCCACTTTTGCTAAGCCACAAGCTTTTTGTACAGAGATATGTTTTGATTCAGCTTCCTTCATCCACCCCAGACTATAATTTGCTTTGCTGCAAGCTTTGTAGGACTATGCACAACATGTGTATATTTTTGGCTGGTTATTTCAAAACAATCTTTTAAAGCTTACAGGAGGCAACTTTGAATTTTAGTGGGGAAGAGAAAAGGAGACAGTGATTTGGAAATAATCACAGGACATGCCCAATTAATGTTTTTGTTCAAAATATTAGAGATGGCTCTAAAGACCCATATGGACTTGGGGGGGTTGGGGAGGGGGCAGAGTGTAGTACTGCCACTCCACTTTCTCACAGAGTGCTTTATGTTGGAAGGGACCTATGGAGGTCATTTTGTTCAACCTTCCTGCTCAAACATCATCACCTAGAATTGATTGCTCAGGACTATGTCCAAAAATCTTTTGAATATGTCCAAGGTGAGAGACTCCACAACCTCTCTGGGTAACCTGTGCTCAGTCAGTCTCACAGTAAAAAGCTGTTACCCAATTCATACCCTTTTTGGGCTGTAAGGATTCTGTGAAGCATTAATAAAGCTTCTGATTGACTTTAGTGGCATCTATTGGGTGGACAGTAGGAGGGAGACAGTCAAGCCCTTGTAGCCCACGGCTGTTGAGGGTGAGTGCCCAACACCTTGAACTGCTTAACCTTTTCCTTAGGCTGCTGCAGGGACTGAGAGCCAGCAGGGACCTCAGCTGTGAGCAAAGCTGTCTTGGCAATCCTGGCTTCCAGCTCTTTCCCTGCCTCTCTTCCTCCCCTGTCACCAAGAAATAACGCTGGTACACCTGAACGTGGATATGATTATCCACCTCACCTAATCACTGTGTTTATTCAGTGGTTATTGCCCACTTACAAAACCTCCCTTAGCTTGAAAACAAATTGGACATAAATCATGTGATATGAGAGGAATGGTGTTTGAGTTTGACAGCTTTGGCAGGTCGAGAGCAGAGGGAATGATTGTCCCTCCTCCTTGTACTCAGGGCATTCTTTTCTTTCTGTGTGGAAGGTGTCTGTGTGGGGGGAGTGATTTATACTCTGGTTCCACAGGCACGAGTAATAAGATGGAGAACTCACACCTTTTTAAAACATGTCTGCTGCTGCAAAGCAAAGGGAACACCTGTAAGAGCAGGTAACTTTATGATTATACCTTCTTTAGGTCCCTGTGCAAACTAAAATGAGTGACATGCTCTTAATGTCAGAATGGGGCTGGAGCTGGCAAGCGGCTGGGAATCAAGCTTTGATCAGAAGTCAACCTGACAAGGTTTTTTTTTCCCCCTTGGTTGTTTTTGGATGTAAAAATGTCTCCTTCTGTTACACACCCAAGCACCTCCTCACTTTTAGGGAATCTGTCTGAGATGCCCGTTGTGAAGCACGCAGGGGCACATTCAGAAGTAGCATCAGCAGTTCGAGTCTATGCAAAATATTTTGGCTACTTGCCATTTTTATTTTATTTTTTTCTTTTTTTTTTTCTCATGTATTTAATAGCTTTTTTAATGTCCTGGCTCTCTGGATTAGCAGAGAGACCCAGCAAATGGAAGCCAAAGGGCTCTGTGTGCATGCTCACGGGTGATAGGCACAAATTAGGAGGACTGTGGGAAAGAAGCCTCCCGACGAACAGCTGCTGTGCCATGTGCATGACTGTGTTGGGAAGGGGGAAGGCAGGTGGTTTTCTGATCAATAATGTTATTCTGGTCAGAGCCATCTTGTGGATGCAGTTATGGATTATGTCCCTTTCACATAACATGAATTTATGCTTCTATCCCCATAGGAGGCTTGGACTGCAGTGAATTATGCTTGCATTGCTACAGTATGGTTCAAATTATTTCCAGTTTTTAATGAAACAATAGGGACAGATCCAAAGACTGTCAAAATTAACGGCAGGAATCCGGTGGGCTCCTTTCCATGTATTCAAGAGCCACCTAAGAGGGCACATTATCCTCTAGAAAGAATTTAAAATATAAATTTCTGTGACTTGTGGGTTTATATTCCCTCCCAGGCTAGTGGAGAAGACCCTTATTATTACTTCTGGGAGGTGGTTCAGATTCTGGTGTTGGATGTGAATTCTTTCAGAATGTAATTAGGAAATATATCACTTCAGCATTTTTTATTGTAAGCATACATCACTGTAATACACAACCATTACGAAATAAATATCCAGTATTCTGGAAATATGGAACAACACCATTTGTTTCAAGAACAGAAGGCAGGCAACTTTTCTTCAGGATCAGGGAAATATGCCTCTTGATGCTGGAAGTATGCTTTGCATTAAATTCTAGAGTCAGTGGGTCTAGGCCCACGTATGTGCTGGCGAGAGCGTGGCTCTTGGATCCATAGCGTGTGGAGATGGCAGCAATTCTGTGAGGCTGATTAATGATGACTGGCACGTTGAGAAGTAAAACTATCCTTTTCCCTGCCAGTCTTGTGGATTTTTTTTTTTTTAAGACATCTGTGCAGCTTGCCTGTGTGCAACGCTTTATGTTGTTTGTGTGTACCTTTAGAAATATGGGCACGAGTCTCTAATAAAGTTGCTGGTGCACTATTTACTTTCCATAATGTGGTTTGCTGTTTCAAACCCTTCCAGTGCAAAAAAAACAAACAAACCACTGCCCCGGTTGGAAATCAATGACTCTTTGCATAGATGATTAATTATGTGATATCCTTTGTCCTTTTGTGAATTAGAAGTTTGAACTACTATTTGCCTGATCCCAGGCACAGACTGCTTGAACCTGTGTGTTTGTAGCAGATTTACTTGACTTAGCATTTCCCCTTTAGTCATTTGTCACCTTTGATTTTCTGCTGTTTGCTTATATCAGTGCCAGCTACTGATGTAGCTATTATTTTTGGACAGTGGGTCACATAAACCTGGTTCTGCCCTGTGCCAGCACCGTGGCTGAATTTACCCTAGAAAATGGTCATTTGTGAAAATAAAAGCATTTAGCAGAGATGAGTTTCAGACATCGCTGGGGGGGTTTTATAGCATTTTTCTAACTAAAATACTCTGTTTACCCAAAATTAATGGGTTTTTTCTTTCCTTCTACCTTGTATGAATCTGCCTCTGCTTGAAAAAATAGTCACCATGCAGGAAAAAGTGGGCCTTGTTTTGTCCAAATGGATATTTAAGTTGAGGCCAGATTAATTATTTTCAGAATTTCCTTTTGTGAAAAGTCAGATTTCTTTCAGTCTGAACCTACACAAATGGCCAATGTCAAAGTGGTTGAAATGACACATGTGCCAACTTTCTGGATGCTTTTCTCTGAAAGCCATTTGTCTGGTGCCATGGTGACCTAACTTCCACTGAGGTAACAGTCTAGCTGAGATCCTGCAGAACCCAACAAATGGTACCCTCCACGTGCAAGGGTTGCCATGACAATAGTTGGCTCCAGAAGCTTTGACAAAGAGCACTCAAAAGATGTGCTCCTGTCCACCCTGGAGCACAGGCAAACTTAAGAATGACCATGGTCCTGGAAAGGTGTTGATTCAGGCCATCCCACAAAAACTGCTGTACCACTTCCTGATCTCCTGCCCCTTCCTTTTTGGGAAGGCTGTGCTGCAAAATGACGTTATCAATGGCATGCCAGACCCAGCTATAAAAAAAGATATGATGTCGTGTGGTAAAGCTGTAACCAGGACATGGTTTTCCTGAGCAACAGGCAGATTATGCCAAAAAACAGAGCTGTCCTATCCTGGGCTTTGTCCCTGGTTCCTGCAAGATGTCTGAGCACCAGCACTTCTGGTTTGACCCTGGGTCTGCCTTCATTACTCCCTCTGTGTTTTGCCTTGCACAGCTCTGTTTGAGGAGTAGGATGAGGCTCAAAAATGAGGAAAGAAGACAAATTTATCCCTGACTCAACCTGACTCCAGACATAGTCCCTAGGGAAGGGCACACACGGTAACAGTGGTCTTTGGCCAGGAAAAGGGTTTAAATGTAACCACAGCCTTTCCCATGCACTTTAAAATCACATTTGAAGTGGGGGGAAAAGGTAGTGCATAATTCATTGTTTCCAATTAATTTCGGATATGATTTTCACATTGATTTTACCAGTTCACAGTTAAGCTTCTTGAAGTGTAGGCTTGGAGTTCATTGCTTTTTGTTGTTGTTTTCTTACCAATCGTATTTATTAAAGCAGTCCATTTGGAATGGGATAGTCATCTTTCAAATTTACAAGCAGATGCTCTTGGGATCACAAGGAAATTCTTTCCTGGAAGCATCTGGAGTACGTGGTTAACATGTATTCTTTTCTCCCTGAGGCCTGGGCTTTAGGGTGGGAGAAAAACCTGTGTTAAGACCACATATTATTTTCTTATTTCACACACATTATGCAAGTATACCTGCACCTTTCCTGCATATAGCATTGATAGCTTTGTCAGGCAAGTCTGACTTTCTTTAGTGGTTCCTTTGTGCTCTTAAATTTCAGAAAGTGAGTATGCAACAAATTAAGCATCAGAGTCCTGGGTTCCTTCCGCCACCTGTTGTGGACTTTTAACTTCCTCAGAGCAACCACTTGGTGTTTAACAAAAAACCTGTAATTGAACCTGACAGCCAAGCACCTGAAGTTGTTAAAAATCCTGCTCTGGGCAGTGTCTTGTCTTTACTGTGGTAGCAGCTGAACTGCTCTCCACAGCTAGAAGAGAACCAGATGACTTCTCTTAGTCAACATAAAGTAGATACAGTCAAAGTTCTGTTACCATCTCTTTCCACAGAAAAGTTACTGAGATGATTACTTACCTGATTGCTTGTTTTTTAAGATCTAACTGTGTGTCTGTATGGATCCCCAAAAGTGTGAGTGCCTTAGGGTGGTTGCCAACATGGATTCAGCTGATATTGAATTTCATGGACTCTGTCCTGCAGCTGACAAAGAAGAAACACCTATATTCAAGGGCTATCAGTGCTGAATAGAGCTTGTGAAAGCAAATGAGAACACAGTGCAAGACTCGAGTGCATAGCCAAAACCAAGCCTAACCTTGAAGGCTGTCACTCAGGGGCAGAATTCCACCTCAGGATTCTTGGAGAAGGAACTTGAGAGAATCTCAGGTTTTGCAGTTTGGGTTGAGGTTACCTATTTCTAATTCTGCTTAATTCCACATCTATAATCTTGTATGGAAAGGACAAGAACTGGTGTAATTGGAGTCAGATCATGGGTGATGAGGAGCCAGTAAGTCTCTGACCTGCTGTAGGCTGTTACAGTCAGAGGAATGCAGGTCTTGAACTTGTGGTCTGTCCTTGAGGATCTCTTGGTGCACGCCCTTAACCACTGGAGACAGCTCTGCAACAACTGCCTCCCAGAAATGACATTTTCTTTTGCTTGCAAACATGACTCTTCTTGCATAGGTTTGATTCTGGCCAACAGTTCTCATGCTGTGTGATGAGCTCAACCTGGCACCCATGGGTAATGGTGATTAAACTCTGAGCCAGGTTACCAGAGAATTCCAGTAATAATATCCTTGAATCACCATTCAAACTCTTCTCCCAATTCCCCTGAGAGAAAGCAGTAAAGTTGTTGAGGAAACCAACTTGAGGGTTCATTCCACAGCTCTTTTGTGAACTTGAACCAGAGTAAACTGAATGTACAACTATTTCCTCCTGTCTATGCCATACTCAGCTATCCTCAGTGGTGCAGGTGTGGTGTAGTGTAGGGATGCCAAAGTAGCCCAAAACTGTCACTTGTCACTGTGATTGCACTTGATAGTTTGTTCCAGTTATTAATTACTCTATTGGCTGCCCAAATTCTAGTCTAAATTTAGATGACAACCCTGCTGCTGCAGGGATTAAGCCACCCCTAGGAGCCAGTCCCTGCCACCTTCGCTCATGTTGACTCATGCTTTGTAATACATGGGAACTACTCAGGATGAGCAAATTCAACAAAACCAGGCCTAGCAACATATTTACAGTAACTTATGCAAGAGCTTTGGGCATTCTCTGTATCCTGGAAATGTGAAGAAAGTACTTGCTTTCATTAAAATGGAAAACACGTTTATCAATTACTGCAGTTTAAAGGGAGTCATTAACTTTCCTTGGGATCACAGAGGACTAACAGCTTTCCATAGACTGATCTGATGTGAATTATGAAAATTGTAGCAGCAGAGCAGGAAGCAAAAGGCAAGACGTAGTTCTGTCTTTACTGGGCTAGCTCCTGGATGCTGATTGCTTCTTGTTCAGGGACATGTCAAATATTCATAAAATACAGTAAAATATTCACATTTCAATGATAATGCACCCCCTGTAACTGGTGAGAGTTCTAGGCTGAAGCACCTGGTACAACTCACAAGTCCTGCTTAATAGAAACAACAACCAGTCCTTGGTGGGATCATCAAAGAATAACTTCTCTTTTTTCTCTGATTCGCTGTAACCACACAGGCAGAAAGGGGGTTCAGGGTTCTGAGAGTGCCATCTTGAAAAAGTTACCAATCTTTCCCTAGTCCATAAGCAAAGACCACACTGGTATTAGTGACACACCATGTGGACCAAAGCCTGCTTTGACTGGATCTAAAGTTTGATGCATTTTGGCAAACCTGACATCTGTCTGAATGAACTGCAGAACTTACTTGTGTATCAACTCCACTGGATAAGTGAAAAAGACTTCTGCAATGACTCTTCCTTTCTTTGAACAGTGCAGGACAGCTAAGCAAAATACCCTCTGGGGAATAGTTATTAATATTGGAAAGAGTGTCTGGAAGTCTTCAGGATATCGTGTAAACTTGCATTTTGATAACAGGTTCTTCCTCGGCTGCATAGAAATAATATTGACTAAAAAGGGAGATTCTGAATTTTGAGGCTAGTAAAGCTCATTATACCAATTCAACAGAAGAAAGGGTTTGCCTGGAAACCACTCATGTTATTCCAGACCACAAATCAACCAAATCAATACAGGATTTATAAGGTCACATGAAATTTAGGGTTTTTCAGGGAAAAAAAAGCTTACTTTATGGCATTATAAAGTAAAGATTTCACTGTCACTTTAATATTCTGTAAAAGTAACAAAAAGATTTACAGTGGACTGAAACTTAAATATTGCTTTTGTTTATAAAATGCCTGCAGATATATATAAAGGAAATGCAGAAATTGATGTTCAGATCTTTTAAATCAATGAATGCATGTTTAGTGTTATTGTGGGATGGGTATACATGTGTTTATATAAATATTGATACATGTTTTTAAAAAATATTATCCCCAAAAGCATTTTTGAATCATGTTATAAGCTGATTTTCTGACTTCAGGATTAGCTTTGAGTGCATCATTGCTGAGAGTTACAAAAGCCAGAAGTTGTGGAAAAACAGCTCTTTGAAAACCAGCTAAAGACATATGAGGAATTCATAGTTATATAATGCCCCCAAATTACGTATACAGGAAGCTTAGGGTTAGAGCAATAGTGTAGTATACAGTATTACTGTATAAAAAAACCTTCTTACAATTATCTGATTTGCCATAATTTGATATATTGTTTCTTGACAAATGGGAACTCTGTAGTTTTTATTCACCCAAACTTTGTACTTACAATTCTTTAATTGTCTTACTTTCAACAAATTTAACCCCTACAATATTTTAAGGCAAACTTAAACAATAATGTATTTAAACTACTGCCAGATCAGTAGAACTATTAATATATATTGAATCAATTTGAGCATTTTCAGAAATTTGTATTAGGTATCCTCAAGGGGTTCAGGAGTTGACTCTTTCTTTCTTCAACAAGTAGACCTGCATCATGTAGTGATATTGCTCTTGGACAGCTTCTTCAGTACTGGCAAGAGTTCTCCTGAGTACAAGAGTTCCTTTATAACAGCTCTTATCTGAATATATCACTATAATCTGCTTGCCAGTCCTGGACGCCAGCAGTGAAATTCCCAAGTAGTCCAGTGTGGCAAAAGGGAATCTGAATGGCTCTGGGAATAAAAATAATTTGATTTATTGTTGGGTTTGCCCATGCAATAGAAGTATCTTGCAGACCCCAACAATTATTCTCTCATTCATAATCTACAGGGATTTACTCAAAAAATAGGTTCAGTGACACTTTTGGTTAAAATTATTCAGAGCAGAAGAGAAACAGGAAAATAAGAATTTGGAGTGGCTTCTTTTGTGCTTGTGAGGATTTGAGACTTACATACATGGATGCTTGACCGACTCAGAATAGGTCATTTCATGTTACCAGATGTGTTAAAATAACAATCTCAAAGATGTTTATTTAAGAATCAAAGTTAGCTCATTATTTTGGGTTTACTTTAGTAAGTAAGTAGGTCTTTAAGCAAGCCAGTCTGCTTATTTTGACTGAAGTATCCAACTTTCACCTCTCCTTGTGAGAGAGAAGCGAGGGTAATCATGCTGCAGCAATGAGCCAAGCAAGGTCACAATATGCTTTCAGAAGAACTTTGTTATTTAGAATATTTTGGAATACGGGTTGAACCAGTGTTTACTTTCTACTTTTAAAGTGCCTGTCCTCAAACACCAGATACTTACACAGATGATTATAAATACAGGAAAAAAAAATATAAATAGCGGCAAAGCCTTTCAGATTAAGCCAGATTCCAAAACATAAGTAACCAGCAAGAAGACAAATCTCTTTCACCAAATCAAGGTTTGCCTTGGTCCCCCACATTTTGCCTTTTATCAAGAGTTTCAGCAGGTAAAGTTGTTTTACAGGCTTCCTTGACAGCTAACAGATTTTGGTATGGACCTGACATGGCTGAGAAGGAGATGAGTAACTGGTGACCCTGAATGGAAACATCACCCCTACCATTCCCCTCTCTACCACAGGAACCTGATAGCATTTGTAGTCCTGCCAGTTTGAACTGTAACAGTAACTCCAAGATAATTCCACAGGCTACTAAGTTTCAGACCACACAGGTCACAGAAAGCAGAACTGTCAAATATCAGTGTGCAGTCAGAGTGTGCTTTTATCCCCTAGAATTTCTTGCTGTGTCAACTCCCATCCTTCCTGCATGTTTAGGAGAGAAGAGAGTCCTCCAAATGTGACTTGTAGCATCTACACTGGGAGTTTAGCTCTTGCTATTGTCAGAGGAGAGAGCCAGTGCTCAGGTAACAAAGTCAGAAGATGTGACAGCCTTCTGTAGGAAGCACTGATCCCAGTGGGAGCTACCTGATGCAAGCACTGACTTCTACTCCTATTTTCCATGGAGATGGATGATCTTCTCATTTTTAACTGCAGCTCCTCTGGAGAGGGAGGAACACACATGAAAATGCACAATAACTTCGACTACTATATTTTTTACTTAATAAGAAAGACACACCCTGTTCTTGAGACAAAGTCAAGAGATAACATTGGTGATGCTTGTACTGATGCTTGTTTTCATAACTCTGAATTTGCAGCACAGGGCAAACTTCATGTGTCTTTCTTAAATGAAGTTGTGCGTTTTGTTTCTGGGTTTCCTGTTCCTCTTAGTAAGTATCCTCTGCCTTTCTGAACCAAAAAAGTCATGAAGAGTTTTTATCATTTTGGACACTGATGTGTGCATAATATAAGCCTTCTCATACCTTTGCCAGTAAGGCAGTCTTAGTGTTTGTCAGTTTTGACAATAAAAATGGGTTTCTTAAACTCAGAGTTTTAGGATATCATTAACTGCATTGTTTTTCTGTTCCTCTAAAGTCTGGTATTAAGTTACCCCAAGTCTGCTTGTGGCAGTAGAATTGTACATGCTCCTAGCTTTGCTCAGCACCCTGACAAAGTTGAGAAGATTTATTAAAATGGGTGGTTTTCTGATGCATGTTCCTGATCTTGGAATACAAGAATTAACCATGCAGAATATGGATTAATTCAGGCTGAATTCAGGTAAAAATCTAATGAATTTTCTTTTTTTTTTTCTTTTAATTATCTAAAGTACAAATAAAGTAAGCTTGGGACAAAACGTGTTCTTAGTTTTTGCCAACCTTTCTCCAAATGAGAAACCAGGCAGTTTAACTTGTGAAGTCTGGAGGAAAGCCAAGGCTCTGTAACCCTATTGCAGACTACTACAACTTCTTCATCCTGCCATCCCCTACAGCAATGTGGCATGTTCATGCCTGCAAAGTTGGTAGGGAAGGCTTCCTATATTTATAGTCATGTAACACTGACCTAAACATAAACATCTTCACCTAAGTTTTTTTTTCTAGTAGTCACTCTATGTGTGAATGTGTGATTGTTTCTTGAGGTGGAGGAAGGAGATCAAAACGTGACAGACAAATGTTTTGTTAACTGCATCAGGGAGATGAGTTAGAGGAGAGGGAGAATAAAATCCCTCACCTTCCTGAGGCAGGGATAGGAAGATTTTCTTTGACAGCCAGTGAGACAATTTGTCTACTGTGACCCTGTATCTACTTGAAGACATGCACTTTGCTCCGTTTCCATGAGGTCCAAGAAAAAAAGGAAAACTAATTGCATGGTTAAATTTCACTCTTCCTGACATGTTATTCCTGTGTTATGTGAAATGAAAATTTTTCAACTAGGGCGAGGCACGAGTTCAGCGTTCAGCAGTAGGTACCTGCCAAATCTGAAGAATTAAATAAAGACAGAGAGGAGGAGAGAAGGGGAGCTGATTTATTCCATCTCAATAAAGAATTTGACCATGTGTAACAGCTGAACAAACTATGATTTTTTACACGTGGATGGCCTCAGAAGTGGCCAGAAATAATAATGCAGTTTGGACATTCAATGAGTATGAGAAATTTTTACCCAAAACAGTAAAGACGGAGGGGAAGTTACAAGTCTTTTAAAGTGAGTTTTTGCATGAAAATACTGTCACAAATAGCTACTGCATGGCAGCAGTGATAAACCAATGCTAGGGGACAGCCATTATGAGTATCACAATAACCTCTGACAGGTGCCAAATGAAATCTCTAAATCAACATCTGCCTTCAGAGGCTGCCTATTCCCAAAAGGAATATTCACTCTTCTGCTCTTATCTCCTGCTCCATCCTCTTCTACCTGCCAACAGCTGTGAGGGATGGCGAGCTGCCTAGAAGGCTCTTTGCTTTCTAAATTAAAGAGGCATGTTAATTTGGGAAGACTTCTTCAAAACCCTGGTAGGTGGTGAGTATGCCATGATTCTGTCTCATTCATGTTCTTGTGAAGAGATCCTCCTTCAAAACACACATATCTTGAGACATATTTGATGGGCCAAGGTTGATTATTTTTTTTTTTTCCTGTTTCCCAGATTAACTCTATTCTCTGATCAGATGCTGGCAATATGGCACCCACTATTGTACCCATGCACTGATTTGATTTTATTTATTTTTCTGGAACATCTATTGACAGTATTGAAATGAAGTAGTTTTGCAAAAGCAGGGATAACTGTTCTCATGTGGGAGAATATGTCTGAAGCTGGAGAAGGTGCAGCCAGGATGGCAAGTCCTCTGGGCATGATTTAGAGCAGCCTTGACACTATTCTAACCTGTAGTATGGGAAGGTAAAATGTCTTCCAGCTGCCTGCTGGATCTGGAAGCAAGACACTTCAGCAGCCTTCCCCTGTGAGGCCCTGCAGAAACTATGTTCAGTAGCAGAGAGAGCTGCTTAATTTAAAGGGAAAAAATCTGGGAATTTTAAGAAAAGTTTCAGAAATCATTTGTTTTGGGTTTTGAGGTTCAGAAGAAAGCAAGAGATGGAAACTCTTTGGGAAAAAAAGGAAAAGGGATCGTGCGAGCCTCAGTTTAGCTTTCCAAAACTGCAGAGTCTGCCAGGGAGGTCTATGCCGGATTGCAGACCCAAGGGAACAACAAACCCACTTGGATTAAACTGGCTTTCCTGCCAGCTCACTGAGACAAGTGGGAAGTCCGAGGTTTTTAATCTCCTTTTTAAGTTCTCTCGGGATTTAAGTCGGTCAGTTTGCTCATTCCCTTCCCCCCCACCATCCCGCCATTCAATAGGAAAATGAAGGATGAAATGTTGAGTCTCTCCTCTCTTATTAAAATACCCCCAAACAAGTACAGAACAGAGCAGAGAGAAATAACCCCAGTGACCACTAGCCAAAACTCACAAGTAGTCTGTGCATATCTGAAATAGTTGGTGCGCTCACATAGGAAATCGCTGGATATTTTACACCTCTTGCAGTGGTTTAGTAACTGGCTGTGGAAGCTCATTCCCCACTTGAGAAAGCCATGAATTATACAGTTTTTACATCTGTTGAGCATGTTGTGCTTCTCAATCATCCAGCTATACTGAGCCCTAAGTTTTCAGCCTTCACAATGAGATCACTGTTTTCGAGCACGTTCTAGTGGCATTTTGTCAAGCCATGTGTGTTTTCAGGATGGGGGCAGGGAGGGAGGAACAAAAGTATGCTGCCGTTTCACAGGATTACAATCTACTTTTCAGCCTACATAAAACTGCGACTGACCCATCAACAAGAAATATTCTTTGTTTTCTGCTTCTTCTCTGCCTTGAAATGGTCTGACTTTCGTTAGGAAGAAGAGCATAAAAGGGAGGAATACGTTTTTCACTTTGGATTTCATTACCTGATAATCTTAAAAAAAACAAAACCACCAAATAAAACAACCAATCACCAACAAAAGAACCTCCAAAACAACAAAACAAAGCCACAGAATGCCAGTCATCCTTATTCCTCCTCTTAATGTATTTATTTCACTCTGTGATGATTCATTTTTGCTTCAGCCATGTGGTGTTATGAGTTAAACTGGGCTATTAAACAAGGGCTGACCATGCAAACCAAATCACAGGGAATGAAGGAGATATAGTATTTCAATTTTGCTTAGGCACAGCCGTAAGAAAATTGCATGCATTAATTAGCAGATGTTAAATCAAAGTACTCCACATTTGTAATAGCAGGAGGTAGATTCCATAGAACTAAGAACAAACAACTTAGGAAGGGCCAAAGAGGGAAAACCTTTGTAGAAATTATCCATAGATAATCTTTCCAGTGGAAGCAAACAGGGAAATTAATACATTTATTTTCAGTCACCCAGGACTCATTGAGATCCCTCCAGGCTGAGCAATTCACAGGCAGATAGTAATTCCTTGCACTGAAGGTGTTTGATCATTGCCATAGAAAGATTTCTTTTTTCTTTTCTTTTTTTTTTTTTCCTAGAGATGGCCACTCCTGGCAACATTTCTCCTGGCAAAAATTCAGATGCAAAGAACACAAAACCAATAGATGTAATGAAGGTTGACTGCTCGATGCATAGGGGTAGCTTAAGATTTATGCATCTTTTGTACCAGCTTTTTGGTTTTGGACTAAAATCCACTTGCTTGTATAGTTTGGAAAAGATGAACAGGCATTCCTATCTCAATAGATAACAAGCATGGCACTGATGGAGAGGCACTCAGAATTGTAGCCTCATGTAAAGTATGCTGGACTAGCAGCTGGATCAGAAAAGGTTTCTGTGTTCTTGCTGAGAAACAGCATTCAGAGAAAACCCCTCTAAAGGCAAAACTCTTCTAAAGAGCTTAGACCTTCAATGCTTAATTCAGGTAGTCTAAGTGACTGTAATTCATCTGTTTTCCCAGTCCTGTCAGTGTGTAGGGCCAGCTGGGCCCAGCTGGGCTGTGGGAGTGCAAGGAGGGAAAAGCACTACTGCTCCCTGCTGTGTCCTGGGACAGATGTCAGACCTGCCTGTGGTGAACACTTCCACCACTGCCCAGGGCCATGCATAGGAATGGGCAGGGGAGAAAGTGGGTCAGGTAGGAGCCAAGGACACTGCTATTCATCCTGCTGAGCCTGAGCACCCACAGCTTCTTACTGGTCCCCAAGCACGCCCTAAACTGCTTGCTCAAATGCCCAGATCATCTGCTGCTTCGTGGCTGTGTTGACGTACCTGGAGAAGTATCTTGGCCATGGGACTAATCTGGACTGGGAGATCTAGCTTAAGTTTGGCTGAGAAGAGTTCATACCCACCAGCTAAACCAGGAGTTTCAGGAGTTTTCTCCATTAAGCTCAGGATAATCCACACTATATGTGGACTGGACAAACTGAACTGCCGCCTCTTAGCCCGTACCTATGATACATTTAATTTTCTCTTCTTTTTCAGCTCACTGGCACATTCTAGCAAAGCTCAGCAACAACTCAGTGAAATTTTTAGGAGGATCAAAGACAAGTTGTCTTTACCCTGCTCGGGGATGTGATTATAGCACTTCTGGTGGTAATCAACACCACAGAGCTGACAGCCCCTTTCTGCCAGCTGGGCACCAGGTTTCATCACAGCAACTGCCAGCCCCTCCCAGGGGCTCTGGGCTACGTGGCTCCCCCATGAGGGGACCTCTAAGAGCAGGACAACCTGGTACACAGAGGCTGCTTAACCATGTTATTGATCCGTGGCTGCATCTCTGCCTGCTGAGACTCCTCACCCACAGTTTCCACAGATGTGCTGGAGCAGTAACTTGTTATCACCCAATAAACGTGACTGTGGAAGAGCTAGGGGGGGAAAAAAATCCCTCTTTGGCACAATATGGTTGTTGTTAATGTTCCTAAAAACGTTTGCCTACCTGTACCTAAATGCAACGTGTATCTTGTTTATGTTCTATTTAAATAAGCACAGAACAAGACAAGGCTGAGATCCCCGCTGGTTCCAACTGCTACAGATAAGTGTCTTCATACTGGACTTAAGTTTTACCTACATAAGCTTGCCATGGCATTCTGATTAAACTTTAACATCCGTGCTGCCCCTGTCCTTTCTGTTTAGATCAGAACATTCAGTGTTTCCATTACACATATGGACAATACTCTGACCCTTGTATGATTTCCTTACCCTACACATTTTGTGTAGCCAGTTTTGCCAGGATGCAGAAATACTATTAAAAGTAGGGAAAAATAGTCGGTGACATGGCACATAACAACTGAACGTAAATTGATGTGTAAAAATCAAAGCTGGCTGGAAAAAAACATCAGAAAGGGGATGAAGTTTACCAAAGAAACTTGTTCACCGTAAATCACTAAATCATATTTCAATTTTATGGTATTTACGTTGAGCTCAGTCACGACAGAAATTAAGAAAAGGGGTGAAGACTCGAGGAGAGGAGCCTGTGGGCTAATATTAGCTGCACTATTTGTTTTTGGACACTGTCGGAAAGAGGATGAGAAGCAAAAGCATCTCTGGTATTACCACTTGCATGTTAAATGGGATTCCCTCCTTGAAGATATTTTCTGCGTTGTCAGAGGAAGGAAACAGCAGCTGCGAAGTCGGGCTCCTCTCATGCCGACCGCAGAGCCTGCCCCACCCCCCTGGAAATCTATGCCAGATGCGGCAAAGAAGGAGCAAGGTTTTCAAAGTGGACACTCAGCATATGGGAGGGAATATTTTAGCAACTAGAAAGCCTTGGATATTTTCAACAGCTCTCAGTACTTGAAGCAGTTCTTCAAGACAACCTGCTCTGAGCCTCTCAAAGGCTCATGTAAAATAAAGAGCTGTATGTCTTCTTCCCATCGATGTGGAAACCAAGTTTAGGGCCAGGCTGCTGAAAGCCTCTTTTGATACATCGTCTGCATGTCTGCTGTGAAGCAGAACTGGTAAATGCTGGGTTTGAAGGAACAGTAAAGCTGAGGCAATGAGGTATCTATGAGAAAGCAAAGATCTTTGACCAGCCTCTGAGACAATTTCTTTTCTAGCTCTCTGTCTCCAGAAAGAGCCTTGGCTCCTCAGCCCAAAGGCATAGCTGTTATAATTGGGATTGGTTAGAAAATGGTAAGTGATTTATATGTAACGGACCTAAATGCTTTATTTACAAATATTATCAGCAAGGTTCAACTAGAATAGCTGAGCACCCAAGACTCAAGCTTTATTTTCCAGTTATTTTAAATATTTCCATAAAATCTTGGCCTATAAAAACACAGATGAATTATTTTGGGCTCATTTAACTGCATGCAAAAGAGAAAAACCTGAACAGAACACGAGGTCTCCAACAGTATCCATTCCAGGAGAGGTCTGTTCCTTCTTTTGTTGAAAAGTGCTTTGGTTGGAAAACATGTGACTACATACATTATTGGAGTAAGTATGGAAAGTTAATACAGGACATCTTGGCCCTGCCATGAGCACTCCTAGTGCATGGGCTCATTCCATCCCTCACTTTGGAACAAGTCCACCAAGTGAATGCAGCTTTTGGTGTGCAGCACAGCCAGCAGGAGATACAAGCTGAGGACAAAAAACTGAAACAGGTGCCTAAGGAGACAAAGACAGAGGGTAGACACTGGGACAAGGTTATAGATCTGCTGAGAAAGAAGATGATTCTTCGGCTAGGAAGTAAATTGCAAGTTGAAAGGAGAGAGAGAGAAAAAAACAAGGTCACATGCTCAAAGGAAAATGTGTCCTTTCTGGTTCCTTCCTGCGCTTTGGTTCTCTGGTCCTCCACCACAGCCATCTTTTCAGAGCTCTAATTTCTTGACTCACTAACTGATAAACAATTTTAATGACATGGTACTGGGGATGTTTTCTGAAGGGCTTTTCATATTTTCCATCTCCCGGTGTTGTAGCAAATTGCAGTTATTTAGACACAGCTGCTGCCTGCTCCAAGCGTGCTTGTAGTGTCAAGGTAGGCTGCATGTTCGAATCTGAAGGTTGGGTCACAGAGCTCCTGCCATCAGTAATACACTTGTTTTTCTCCTGTACAATATGCACCTTATTCTTCTCCATGAACAATGAATTGAAGCTATACCCTTATTTCAATTTACGTCAGTGTTGTATGTAAGCGGAAATATTATATCTCGTTGTAAGGGGAGACATTTATTCTTATATTTGGTCATCTGTCTGTCACGGATATGCTTCATATCTGAGCTGCACACAATACAGAAAATTATATTGGGAATAACCCCTTTCTTGGGTTTCCCAGCTGGAAACAATAAATCTTGTCCTATAAGTCATACCCAGGGGTTCCTGGGCACTCCGAATCAATAGGGTGCTGCAGCTCCCCAGTTGCACAATTAATCTTTGCAGGAAAATTCTGGTTTACCTTTCACAGTCAGCAAGGACAAGGGCTGCCTTTCTGAAAACTACCCCAGCTAAACTGTGTGCGAGAAACTCTTGCTCAAACAGTTCATAACAGAATTCAAATGCAGTGCTCGAAAAATATTAGCTTTAGTGCTGTAGTCTGCTGGCTGAGAATTACACTTCCAACAGTCATTTAAACAGAAGCTCAAATAGAGGTATTCTCTTAGTCCAATACAAAGATACCCAGACCATTATTATAATGATAGAAAATGGTGTGCAGTCTGGGGAAAATAGTTATGATCATATGTTTAAATGCATTAGTGAGCATTAAGCATTCAAACTGTTCTGCCAAGCCATCTCCATCCTTCTGCTGCTACAGCCCATTTTTAATTTGGGTTGTACTCAGAACAGAACTTTTCAGCACCTTCTGGGATGTGGGTCATCCTGGGTCTTCTTTTGGGAAGGTTTAATTCTGTGATGTCGGATTGTGGGGAAAAAAGTTAAAAATAATACCAGTAACTAATCTGTAAACAGGATATTTCTAAGAGACAGAAATTTCAGGGCATCACATGCAGGGTTCTGCTTTCGTTTGACCCATATCTTTTTTAGGTCCTTTTGCTTCCATATCTTTTGAAATGCCCACTTTGTTACCATAGAGTCATAAACGTGAAGGCATACTGAATTAAAGGATACAAAGAAACATTATTTTCTGAGAATTTTCAGCCTGCAAGGTATAGATGCTGGAAGTAAGCCTAGTAAAATTCTCTGAAATAGTGGAAACAATGCAGTAGCATAACAGTATGGATTATTATGTCTAAACACTGTATTGCCTGGGTCTTGCTTACTTGACCTCCAGATTTAGAGGACAAGGCACTTAAAATTTAAGTGAGCTGAGGTCTAGAAATTAATGCTGTATTTTTACCAATGGCATATAAATATAGATGATTCTAGTTAAAAAACCCCACAAAACCAAAAACAACAACAAACAAACCCCAGAGAAAGAGCTGTTTCTCTTTATTTTTAGTTCTTCAAGTTTTCACTTTTTTTTTTTCTCTTAGTAGTTTTAAGTTCAAAAACTTAATACCTTTTGCAGAAAAAAAAATTTCCACAATATTACCGTAGCAAAACCACCATGCCCTTTATAATGGAACACCTATTCAGGATATCAATAGCTTAGATGAACCTTTCATAAAAGCATAACAAAAAAAAATGGAGAACTGTTCTTATCATCTGTAGGAACACCTCCCAGACAAATTACAAATAAGGGCAGCTCTGATACTGCATTCCATTTCACTCACTTCTACCAAATACATAGGAAAGGATGTTGAGCATGCTTATGATCTGGATTAAATCAGGAAGGTCATCTAAAGACAGATTTAGATCTAAGGAGAACTAGGAGTTAGTAAACTCACTTTAATCAGGCCTGTGATACAGTAACAGATTTATAAAGATACAGTAACAGATTTATAAAGAATGTCATTTGAGAGATTTCTGAGTGCTGCTGCTCAGAAAATAAAGTTCTTTGGGGTTTGTTGTTTTTTTTTTCCCCTGTTGAGAGGAGAGCCCCCTTCTTTTGTTTAAAACAAAAATTGTTTTGCAAACCCAGGTACATAGGAGTAGAGTACTTCCATGAAAGCTATTCACAGAAAAAACTACCATTGCCATATTCTTCCTCCGTTCTCTTTTGCCTTCAAGTGGAAAAGAAAATCCCACTAACGCACCTTGATTAAAGCAACTCTTCAGAAAGAAAAAAGATTCTGCATGAAATGTGGCCTCACATTGCTTTTAACATGAGATTGCATGAAGTCATGGCAGGGATAGAGCAGAGACAGTGAATTCAGCAGATGTTATCCTTTCACTGCCCTGGAGTGACATTTACCATAAAGTGAAAGGGCTGGGAGTTCTTCTGTGTGGTACTACAAAATTGAGGACAGTATGTTCAAGTAAAAGCAAATCAAAACCAAAATCAAGAGCCCAAAAGAAGCCTAAAGGGTTCTTTCAGACATCAACTGGAAGAAAGCTGAGCATCATGGTCTGGTTTGGTTTTTTACTCAATTTATGTGTAATTTATCCTCTCTACACCTCGTCCCAAGTCTCTCTTCCCAGGATAGTTGAAGAACACGAGGAATCAGGCCAGGTGGAAGGCAGACCACTTCTTCACATTCTCCATACAGTGTTACTCCTTTGTGTAACTTCATTGTGGGTTACAAAATTAACCTTCAGATGGTGAGCTGAGCTCTCCTGATAATCCCTCATGAACCCGGAATTTTCCAGATGGAGCTCTGTAGGGGCCAAGATCTTGGTATCAGCTATTTCTTCTTACTTCAAAATACTTCAGAGCATTCCCATTTCTACATCTCTATTAACACCTCAGGTATAATTTCTGGGTGAAACCTGGTGCTCCTCAGCCCAACAGATTCAGTGTGACATAAACATGAACTAAAGAGCTGCTAAAAATAGGGCCCTTTTCCAGAATAAGGTCCTTCCCTTAACCTTCAGAACAGTTTTTCCAACTGGCCTCTTTAATTATTCTCTAAGCACAAATAGATTGCCTCATAAAATTACTAAAATCGTGGATATAATGACTTTTTTTCACATACTGTTAAATCGGTCATGCAAGAAAAACTGAAGTTCTGTATCCAAACCTCCAAGAATTTTTGAGTGTAAACTGGATCAAACTTACTTGGATTTAGGTTTTCTTTTCTTCTTATTCTTTTGGACTCACATGTGTTTTCACATATACCATATGACTATGATAAAGCAAAGCCAAAAATTAATGTGGTAGTTATTGTGCCATTTCTTTCTGCCAAAATTAAAACTATTTGTTAGTACACATGCTTACACAAGAGTTACTGCTTTTAGTTTAGGCCTTTCTTGTAGTAGTACCTTATCTTTGATACATAATTCATTCTTGAGGGTATTAGAACAAGGACTTGTGTAGAGAAATGTCTCAGTCAAACAAAAGTTATAGGGTTGATTTAGGGATTAGGTGATGTAAACCTATATCCTCTGTCACTCAGAGCCCGTGATGAGCTGTTCACTGTTCACTGTTGTGCTTTCTCACTTGAGCAGCAGTGAATCCATGAACAGTAACAATGCTAAGTATTGTCTGGCTTCAATTGTGTTCCAAACTTTGCCTGCAAGAAAACTCATTTGCACTTAACGTTTTATGTGCCTCAGTCTTTGCATTTTTCATGCCTGAGAGTTGTAGACATCTGCACAGCCAAATGCTGACTTTCTGTTGTTAGAAATGGAACAACTTCATCAATCTGCTGGCATACCCTGCTGTCACACTTTGCTTGTAACTGCACAGATAGCTCTCCTGAGGGAGACCCCTCCAGCGAGAACAAAGGAACCTCAGTCCCTCACAGAGTATTCTCACACCATCTCCATTTAGGCCGTAAGTGATAATCACCAGGGGGAGCATCAGGTACTCATTAACGGTGTCAAAGCAGTCCCGCAGATTACCCGTGACCCAAAACCCTCGGAGGCTAACTGAGGGATTTCACAACCTTCATCAGACTCCAGATTATGCCTGAGCAGGCTTTGGTTTCAGAAAAATATTAATACCAGTGACAACTGTACTGTACCACTCAACTATTCTTCAGCTACTTATTGCAGATGAGCACTGGTGAGCAAGGAGAGGGACACTACAGCTGTCTGCTCCTTGGGCCAGTTGAAAGCCATAGTTAGATAAATTTCTGAAGTGTTCCACCCTTGTTGATTGCACTCTAACTAATATGTTTTAATTAGGCACCAAGTAAGTTGCTGTTTGCTCCCAGTGTATTCACCTGTCACCAATATCTCTGCAGCAGGAGCTGCATCAAACGGATTTTATTTTCATGGCAAAGGTGTATTGAAAAGGAGGGGAAAAAAAATCCTCCACCAAAAAACAGCACTAACTTTGCTAAGACTCGTCTTGCTGAGGGGTGAAACTGGATAACCAATAACAACAGAAAACACTGAATGGGGGGAAAGCATGACACACATCCCAAGAGGAATAATAAAATATGCTCAGCTTATATGGTTAATCTTCTCTGTAGGCTTGCTCTGCAAATTTAAGAAAGATTAAATTTCAGATATGCTGTTTCTTGTTTTTTCTGGCAACAATAAACTTCAGTTTGAGGGAGGTGGGGGAGGGAGAGGCTGAGTGGGGAGAAAGAGCCACAGTAAAGTGTCTGCTGTCCATGTAGTTTTGCCAGACTGCTGTCTCAATTGAGAGCTGTGATCGAGATTTATTGGGCTTAAAATATGAAACAGACCTTTCATGTTGGAATTCTAAATATCTTCTTAAGCAGTAGTGAGTACCACCAAATGCTTAAAGGCAACACAGCAGAGTTCAAATCCACATAATAGTTTCTTCTCTCTCGTGAGCCAGCAGATTGTAGGAATATTGCTCCATCTTCTCATTTTTGAACTGGGGAAAGAGTATATTGGATGTTATGATCAGTGTCTGAAAATCACTTTGTCTTTTTATATTAGATTTTGGCTCAGATGGTCAGTGTTTGAACATGTGCATTGAATGGGCAGGTTTATCACTTAAGTTAATAAAGAAAACGCTTGAATGTGTGCAAGATGTTTGCATCTTGGTAGCACATTTTATTAAGCTTTTAGTTATGTAGTGAGAGCAGGAACAGCTTGGAAAAGATCTAGACTATTTGTTTTGTGCCATTTTGCCAGCCTCCTGTTCCTCTGTTATGCCAACAGCTATGTTCTACAGGAAAAATAAAGCTGTCTGCCGGAGAAATAAAACCAGAGCCAAAGTTTTCTCTGTGGACCTCAGGGGTTAGAGAGCAAAATGCAAAAACCTGCCTCCTTTCACTACTTTTCCATCATTACATGTTCAAAGTATATTTGGAAGAACTCATCCTCTCCTTCAACTTATTTGGCAGGTGCAGTAAAGAGAATATATTAGGATTTTTAGGCTGTACACCACTGTTTATGCTGAGATCTGACTAGGCTGCAGGTCAGGCAGCAGTTACATTGAGTTTTTAGTATCAAATCATTAGATTTGATTATTGCAGATCTTAATTATTGAATGGGGTCCCAACCAGCAACTAAAGCCTGGATGACTTGTTTTTTAGTGGCTTATATGAAATGAGTCTTCAGTAGCAGCTCTATCTCCCCATGGTGTGTGGACCAAGGTACTTGTTAAGTGCCCATTGCACATGTGCTTTCTTTTCACCATCAGTTACAGCAGCACAGGGTAAGTGAGAAAACATGGGAGAGCAAGTACTACAAGCCAGAGGAGCAAGAAAGAGTAGCAATTTCTGTATTTTTCTGTCCCTAGCAAAGAATATCACTCAGAAAGAATGAAAGAGATTGAGATGAGTAGACAAGTCCCTTTCTCTGCTGACTGGTAGATACATAACATCTGATCCACAAGATCCCTCACCTGAGCTGAGCTTTTTCTTTGAAGGTGCTGTGTTTCAGCTATGCTCATGAGGCTTTTACATCCTTTAAATTGCTAGGTACACCGTTATTGTTTCTTCAGTGTAGGAAACTAGATTGTATCTCATTTTATTCTTCCATAGCAGACAGAATTCTGGTGGCTTTGTTCCGAGTAATTCCGTTATTAGCTCCTGAAATAAACAATATTGACGTGACTCCTTGGGTTGAAAATGCTGCCAGTAAGATCTTGGAGGTGTTATCCAGACCGTTTCTAGCTTGAGCTTTGATGATGGATGTGATCCAAGGACAATTTGGAACTGCTGTATTCCTCATGCAGTGGAATTTTGCACCAAGAATGTAGCACACCGGTGCTCTGTAGTTTGTTCTTCCTGGGGAAAAATGATGAGCTAAATTTAGATTTGCTTAAAATATCTCGAGATGTGTTTAGCTGAAGAATGATGATGCTTTTGAAGCTGACTAAAATCCTGTGAAGGATCCTTCACTCTGTGGTTCACTTGCCACCACTGCTCCAGAGCCCAGATTTGTTAACATTCCAGGCATGCTGCAGAGCTCATAACTTGCACAGTATTTTGACTAGGAGTGGGTTGAAGAGTGATGAAGATTGAATGGATTCATTATAGTTGTTTTTTTATTTTAATCAGTTATACATCTCTTCTAGTTTGGATAGTCTTCATAGGGCAGGTCATTTGTGGTTTTGCACTGTGAGCTTTATTCCTTTTCTTTATTTGCTGTTGTTGGGTCAGACTTAGGGGAAAAAAAAATATTGTCCTTATTAATTGGACAAAACATTCTCCTTGAAGTATGTACTTAAGTTCTGTCTGTTGTAACTGGTATTTCAAGTCATATGATAAAATTATCTGGTTTCTCTGAAATGAGTGTACAGTTTTCCTTATACCATATTTTATATGCTGCTTCTCTCAGGATACAGAAAGCACCACTTAATACTTAGCAAATGTGATGCAAATAAAGAGACCCCGGAAATCCAAAGCCCCTATGATTCTTCTGTGAATGCTATAAAAATGGAGAAATATGAGTTTTCCATGCATAGTAAGTGCTGTGGATGTGCTGCATTACTCATGCACCATCACTGGAGGAAGGCATAAGGTTTGCTGCAATAAATAAGTTGCAAGGAAAAGAAAAAAAAAAATAGAAAAAAATTCATGTGTGTTCTATTTACTCTCTAATTTGATAGGCACGATCTAATAGCTGGTGGTCCAATTTTTGGTCCAATAAAGGTTAGGTCTGGAATCAGGAACATACTTTGGACTCACTGCATTCCCGTATGCAATGACCCTGATCCACTTTCCATTTCCTGTATAATGTATGCTGCATGCCACTATAGCTCCACAGTGGTCTGACATTTGCATTGGTAGCAGTAGGATTCCTGGATACAGCAAGAATGACAATAGCCAGTGTGGGAAGGAATGGGTGACAGTCAAGACACTAAACAGATGTAAAATATCTTGTCATTCCTCCGAACAGCTGTCAATCACTGGCTGTTACTAAACAAGACATCTCTGAGGGTGAGATCCAGCATCTCTGTTGTCTTGTTATCCTCACAGAAGCTTCCCAGCAGGAAGCATGGTGGGACAGCTTACCTGGGAAAACCAGGCTTCTGCAACCTATATCTTAAGACAAGTCTAAAACCAAACAAGCATGGAAAGGGAGAGCTCCCTTTTTTTTGGAAAGGCCTCTTGGCATTCATGGCCTCACTGGAGAACTAGACACAATGGAATTAGCATCCAATTTGTATCAATTCCATTAGGGTCAGACCAACTCGTGTTATCCTATTAGCTTGAAGCAGTTAGAGAAACACACAGATGGGTCTGTGTTCTGAAGACCAGGACAAAGCCTTGTTATGCTTTTTTTTTCCCCCTCTTCCCTCCAATGGGATTACAATGGTCCCTGTTGTCTCTCTTTGTTTCAGTACTTCTTGATTGACAATACCCTGGGAGATGTCACTGTCCTTGCTCCATGCATTGTAATAGCCTGGAGTACCAAGGGTGCTTTAGGACCTTGTCTCCTCTTTTTTTTTCAGGTGTTGTAAACATCTGTCACTGCACCACAATGAGGACCTCTTGTTGAGCTTACATGTCTGATGCTCTATCACTCAGTGTCTGAGGGAGATGCAAGAGAAAACTTTAGGTAGTGACATGAATAGAGGGCAAAGAAATAGGGCAACTTTATTATGGACTATCATCAGAAAGTAGCATGTGTGGAATGTCAATTTAATAATAGAATTGACAGCTTTTCTCTGGTTTCTGCAATGCCACAAGTGTTTCTTTGACAGTTTAAAAAATAGGCCCTTTGTAGCCGTCAGTGAGTGGCACTACATACATTTGTGAATGCCCTGCATAACTGAGATTCCCCCAAATGCCACTGTCTTAAGACCAGTCCTTAAAATCCTTCTGCACTGACTAAGGGTAGCGGTGCATGGAGATCTGGGGAACCTAAACAATGTAAATAAAATATGATGTACAGTAGCCAGGAAGATACAGCACAGTTAAAAAGCAGCTGAGTTGCCATCCTGTCCCGAGGGAGTTTCTAAATCAAAGAGGATGTATGTGCCATGGTAAAAGTTGCTACATAGCTGGCAGTAAATTTTCAGATGTCCAGTGACAATTATTTTCCCATTCTTCATTCAAGGAGCGTTCACAGAAAGCTTCCACTTGTTCACCACAGAAAAATGCTAACCTTTAGTGACAAATTAGAGGTCCCTAACTCTATCAAGGAAAAAGAGAAAGCAGTAAAAAGGCAGAAATTTGCATGATTTCCCCCTGGTTTGTTCTTTAGCTGGGGAAGAAATTCTAACTAGTTTCTGGTTTTGTGTTCATGAGTACAGCTGTTTTAGAAAGCAAGGTACATAGTCTAGGGAATAATATTGCTCCTCTACAGGCCGCAAACACAAGAATAAATTAGAGATCTCTCTCTTTTTTTTTATGTGTTCTTTTCAGTGCTGAATTTGACGTTAATTATTTTAGCAGAGAGCAAGGCACATTTCATAACTTGTTTGCAATTCTAAAACCATAATCTTCAAGATTTTTTTTTTAATTACAACTCTAAAGTGACAAATAGGTACCATACTTTTGTTTCAGTGTCAGCTGAGTAATTTTTCTTCATCTTTTGAGGAACAGAATCGTTCTAGTAAAGAAAAGGTGACTGAGAAGAGTAGAAAATAGGATAAAATTAAAATTGTAATATCTGTATCTTGGAAATGATGTCTGATAGCATAATTTACCTTTCTTCATGGACTTTATAATTAATTTTGGCTTATAAGTTCGAACAGCTCATTTGCCTGGAAGTCTAAAGAGTCATCCAATTTGCTTTTACTAATTTTCTTGTAAGTTTTCCAATACACAATGACAAATATATGGGAAACATATAACTAGATGAAAAAGAAAAAGCATATTTTCTTACCATTTTTTGCTTTAGTAAAATTGGTTCTCCTTCATAGATGCAATGGACAGTGACTGCTGGGATTTGAAAAGAAGCAAAGTCAAGGGAAACCCATCAAGGTTGAGGTCCCTCATACCTCCCTACAGAAAAATGAAGCAAGTAATCTTTGTTTATTCCCTGTGATGCCTTTGAAGAAAACAGTAACTGAGTCTGAAAACATTTTTAGCTTTAGTGAAAATTTATTTGTTGAAAAGATCAGCAAAATAGTCTTAAGAGTTCCTCCTATGACAATTTCATGAGGAAAGCAACTATTTGCGTCTGTTACGAGACTGGCCCGTTTCTCAAATGCCAGACATACATACTCTTAAGTCAGACAATTTGGTAACTTTTTAAATTTTGGATTGAGTAGCATTTGCAGAGAAAAATAGCTTAAAGATTTCTTCCCTCTTCTGGAAGGAAGGAACCTTTTGAGGTCTTTGTGGTGTCCAAATTTACTGATAGGTGCAGTCTCTCTTCTTCCTTGTGTGAAGGTTTCGTGCATTATGAAAGAGAAGTCATCCATCAGCTGGTTCTCAGAGGTTAAAATGAATGTTCTTCTTCCTCTTAATCTTTCGTTTATTATAGTTTAGGATTAGAACATTAGTGCACTTGTCAAATATAAACTACAACATTTGTTTCCCTTTTAAACAGTCAATATCTTTGAAGGGAAAGCTCAAGTCAGACAAGCTTAGCTCCGAAAAAAAGGCATAGCATTACAGTGCTGTCACTACTAGGAGCTGAACCATGGCCAGTTTGGGCAGTATTATATCATTGGAATTAAACTGGTTTCCTGTCCTCTCGAGAGAAAGGCTTTAAAAAGGAGAGAGGAGAAGAAAACAATATTCTTCTTGTTTGACTTTTCAACTTCATGGCCCTGTGCAGTCCCCCTGTCACTTCCATCAGCTCAAGGAGTTTGTTTCTTTGTGTGGGCATACAGGGCTTTTCATTTGAGGTCTTTACGGTTATGTTATGTGAGGTGGTTGTGTTGTGTTTTACAAGAAACCCATCCCCAGAGTAGCTGCAGGAGAGGTTTTGTCACTGACAGTGGAAACAAACTCCCTCAGAACAGTTCGTTAATTTTTTTTTTCCCAAATGCTGCAGTCAGAGTGGAGGAGCACAGCATTACACTCTTCAGGGCTATAGCCTAGAAGCAAAAAGATACACCACCAGGCTTTTTCCTGGGCCATAAAAGTTGTTACAGAGTGTGCTTGTAAGCCCAACCTGCTCATACTGCAATCTACTCCTGCCAACGATTTAAGATCAAAATGCCCTGTACTGTCTGGGTGGATACAAAGGCTCTCCAAAATGCCTTTTTTTTTTTTTTTAAACTGAGCCTATAAAGACAGAGGAGGCATGAAATAACTTTTGGATCTGATCACATTTTGGGGAGACTGACAGTACAGAGAAAAACAGACAGTCTAGCCTTTACTCATGCCTCTCTGGTAACAAACAAAATTGATTCAAGGATCAACTAAGAAGACATTTCTGAGAGTTTTAGTCTGCTTCCTGTGTGTAAACATAAGAAAGAGAAGATTTTATCGGAAATGTTCCTCACAAAACAGTTTGTCTGTATCCAGCTTGGAGACAAGGTTTCAGTCAGCTTGACCTCACAGTTAAATAAGGCTGGTGGTCTCAACCTGACACCTAATTAGTATTTCTCCACCTTGCCATTACAGTGTCTGCAGCTCGGCATGAGCTGAGATTTCTCCTCAGGAGACCCCAAGTTGTGCAACTCTGAGGTTCATATGGGCTGGGAGAGGAAGCTCAGCTGAGCTCCGGAGGGAAGTTTAGGGAGACTCTGTCCATGCTCAGCCACCATCATCAGCCCCATATTTTCACCATTAAACTGAAAAATAACTAACTAGAGGAAAAATAAGTAAGCCTAGAGGCTGTAGTTTAGCTTCAGTGAAACAGAACGCAGTATACAACTGTTGTGGAGCCTGAATTGGAAATGAAAAGCTGCCAGGGTACAGCTGCTCCCCCACGGCCCATTTGCTCTGTGACTGGAAGGTTGCTGGACTCTTAACAGCTGCTAATTGGTAATGATAGCACAACAACCATAGTAGGGAGACTATGCATTTGTAAAGCTCTCCGTAAGTGCCAATAAAGCCACTAGGGAATAAAGTGCAGAACATCCCAGTTCACAGAATTAATTTTGCACATTTTATTTGTGGGGAGAAAATGAGTTTTTTCACATAAAAATGGTTTTCATATTCTTTAGGTTTTGTTTTGTTTTCTTTTTAAAACTTTGTTTTAACATCATCACCCTACTTTACCTGGGTAAAAATCAGAGCTTTTGCTGAGGAGTAAAAATTCTTTTAAAATGTTCAAGAGGGGTCAAAATATTGGCAGTTTATGACATAAATTTCATATATTGAATGAAAGGAAAGAATCTCTTTCAAACAGAGAAATTTCTGTGATGTACCACTTAGGACTTGTATAGTACAGGCTTCAGACACAGGGTAAGGTGATGATGATTTAAAGTCATTGGAAAATAAGACTCACCTGAACCAAATGACCAAAACAGTCCACCAAAGGAATGCAGCTCTAGTCACTGACAAGTAGAAAAGGTACTTTCCCTGATTCAACCAGTCTTAGTCCTTGCTTTCCCAACAAGAAGACCTAGGAATCAGTCCTGTTGGCTGGACTTAGTGATCAATCTGTGTCAGGGAGGAAAAAATTTTTGGTCTTCTCTTTTACCCTGAAGGAAACTTTTAGAGTCTTATTCTGCATTCTCTTTGCTGAGAGGAAAGCCATGCTCAATTCTTCCTTTTTCTTCTAGACCAACATGAATTTAGTTCTTTCTAACCTTGCAAAATACACCCTTTCTGTGCAGATTCTGCCATTATATCACTAACATCCTTCTCCTCTTCCATATGCTTCATCTCCTACTCTCTTGCCAATAGTATAGAATTAGAGAATCATTTAGGTTGGAAGAAAAATTTTAAGATCATTGAGGTAAATTGTAAATTTTATGCTGCCAAATCTCCCACTAAGCCATGTCCCCAGGTGCCACATCCACACATTTTTTGGACACTTCCAGGGTTGGTGACTCAACCACTTCCTTTGGCAGCCCATTCCAATGCCTGACCACTCTTTCAGTGAAAGAATTTTTCCTTCTATCCAATCTAGACATCCCCTTGGTGCAACTTGAGACTCTTTCCTTTTGGCCTATTGCTTGTTACCTGGGAGAAGAGAGGGACACCCACCTTGCCACACCCTCCTCTCAGGGCATTGTGGAGAGTGATCAGGTCTTCCCTGAACCTTCTTTTCTCCAGGCTAAACTGCCCCAGCTCCCTCAGCTGCTCCTCATCAGACTTGTGCTCCAGACCCTTCCCCAGCTCTGTTGCCCTTCTCTGGACATGCTCCAGAATCTCAATGTCTTTCTTGGAGTGAGGAGCCCAAAACTGAACATAGGATGTGACATGTGGCCTCACCAGTGCCTAGTACAGGGGGACAATCACTGCCTTGGTCCTGCTGGTCACTCTGTTCCTGATACAGGCCAGGATGCCATTGGCCTTCCTGGCCACCTGGGCACATGCTGGCTCGTGTTCAGTTGCTGTTGACCAGCATCCCCAAGTCCTTATCTGCCAGGAGAAGATCAGGTCTGACAATATTGATCAGTCTGAAAATTTCTAGCAGATGTGATCTAGAGACAGCTGGTTAAAGATCCAACATGCCTGCCACGTCACTGAACCATGTTGGCCTGACTTATCACACAAGGTCTGTGAGAGAAGGAGCAGGCTGAGGTCACACTACACCATCCTCACACCTGCAAGTCTCTTGGGTAAGGAAGATCAGCTCTTCCAGAGAGGCTTCTCAAACTCATAAAGACTCACCAGTCCTATACTCCCATTCAATACCTCCATACACTTGAAATCCTCTAGGTTAGAGAATTTGAGCATTTGCAGACACAGGGTCCTGTTAGAAGCTAGTAATCATCACATGTAGGGCTTCCACTGCCATCAAAATCACTGATTCATCTGGCACTGACATTGGGACTCACTGGAGTGTATTTGAGTTATTTCTCTCCAGTTTGCTGTAGTCTTTGCCGAGATCTCAGCTGGCTTTTTCCTCTGCAACTGATGCCCTGTGTGCTAGAGCACAATGGGGGCTCTTCCAACCACACAGGATTGGGAGATCTTGCTCGAAATGAGGAAAGTCAGGCAGTGGTGCAGCCCTTGCAGAGCCCTGAGCCTCCTCCTAAGGGCCCTCCTGCCCCAGGAGCAGCTGGTGAGCAGATCATGGATTGAGAGCAATCAGCATAACATATGAGGTTACAGAACAAGAGAGTGTCTGCTTTGCTGCAACACAAATGCTAAGTGGCAAGATGACTTTTTTTGGGGGGGAGGAGGAAAAACATGCTTAAGGTGGTGCTAGGTGAGGAGGCCTCTAGAACAACACACATGACTTGACACAGATTTTGCTTCTACCAAGTTCTTTAGTCAGAGGAGCTTGTCATCTCTGAAAATTAAACCCTTAGCAGTGCTACATGTGCAAGCCTCTCACTTGTTACAAATGCTAAATCTTCCGGATAGAGGAAAAACTACACGGGGATAGAACACCAGCAGTGTCATGATTAAGTATTTTACCAAAGAGGTTAGTTTTCATTTTAAGACACTTAGGTGCAACCTCTCCCTCTGTAGTATGAGAATATACCACTGCAGCAAACAGATTTGTCCACTGCTTATGTAAAACCCTTGTTTTTGTAGCAAGTGCCTTGCAACCTGTGGTGTGTTTACCCTTGGAACATCCCCATGAAGTAATGAATGCTGTCACACTTATGCTGACAGGTGGTGATACGAGGCCCAGAGAGTCAAAACAGGGCACCAAATTTGGCCACCTGGTAGCTTGCTGCAGTGTAAAGATCATCTCCTCATTTCCCTTGGGCTGGTACTGGGATCCATCTCACACCCTGAGGAGTGCAGGTGATGATTCTGCTCTCTAAACTGGTGGAAATGTGTTCTTCTTGCTCACTGATTAATTTTCTGCCAGTGGGATTCAAAAAATAGCTAGGATGAGGGCAAGAGAAGTGATGACATATTGAAGCAAAAAATGTACATGAAGTGAGGCTATTTCTATTACAGAAAGAGGATATTTGTTTAATGACAGATAATGATTTTCTGAAGCAGACCTTCTTTTAGCAATACTGCCACTTGGTTAAAAGCAAAAAGAAAGCATCCATGTTGTAAAATTTCACCTTAAGTGCCTTAACTCAGGTTCCAGCAGGGCCCCAGCGGCTGAATAGACTGGATTTTAGACTGGATCATCCTTCCTTCCTCTCCTAAACTTTTGTTCTGTTTTGTTGTTCTGAGTTCCATAAAAGGAGACTACAGGAAGAGAGAATTTTCCTGACTTGATTATAGTTCCATTAAACACACATGCTCCCAAACATGCTCAGTTTCTTCTACAGTAATGACTCATCAAGCATTACAGTAGAAAATAGTTATGTATTACATAGGGCTGCTGTGGAGAGCAGAAAAGAATGTCATTGTGCAATTAAAGTCTCAGTATTCAAGCACTGGAGATGGAGAGCTAAGCTAAAATTACATATAAAACATTAATTTATCCATTTCCTGGCTATGATTCTCTGACTGTCCAAGCAGATAGTTGCATTAACACAGAGTGAGTTTTTCTCATGTAAAATAGCAAGGCGCAAGTTATTCCTAATAATTCAATTATTACATATAATTTCATTCATTAACTTCAGTCTTGGCTTTCCCTAGGGTATGATTATTATGAAGTAGATCACATTTTAATCTGATCAAATTTCTGCACGTTAAAAAAATATGGACATTTACAAACAATAAAACTTATGGGTTTGAGTCAAATGTAAAGCTACTTGACCAAATTTTCACATTTGAGTGAGATGTCCATATTTTGGAAAGGAGGGAGTCTGGTTTGAGTGCAGCTGCTTGGAAATAAACATCTCAGATGTTGTCTTTAGGAACTACTAATCAGATGTTTCTGCTTTAAAAGGGGCTTCTTTCTTACTAAAAGACAAATGTTGTGTGAGGCAGAATTTTTCTTAGCAATATTGCCATTTGTTAAAAAGCAGAACAAAAAAATGTAAGTGATTTTAAATGAATTTCACGTTTACCTAAAGAAAAACTTCAGCTCAACCATCTGCAGGAAAAGGCCACTATAATTCACGTTTCTATAAACATGCTGTGATGACAGGATTTTTAATACTGCACCTGAAGGAAAAAGATAGTGTACAAATGTAATGCACCTGCTGGCTTGGGTGTTTATATGATCAGCTAAGCAGGAGCTCTTAATACTTCCCAGCAGATCTCTGCCAGTGGGCCTGCCATAAATCCCTCCACAGCCAGACAAGTTGGCCTTTATTTTTTCATATTGCTCTGGGCATCTCACATGACATTCCCAAATAAGGAATTGTACTACAAGCCTGCTCTGATTGCTAGTAATGACTTAACTGCAGAGGAATTATAACAGTATGAATAACAGTGGTTTGCACTGTGAATGCCTAAGCTACTCCAAAAATGCCAGAGCAACCAATATAATGTGCTTCTCACTCATAACTTTGAAACGGGAGAGAAAGTCAGGGCACTTTACAACTGCTGCTAATCTGTAAACACGGGTTGCTCATTCAACAGCAGGAAGCAAAAACAAATGGAAAGCAAATAACACTATTAGCTGTTACTGGGTATTGTGGAAGTAAAATTATGCAGACAATTAAATTAAAAATATAGGAGGGGAAATAAAATTCCTCCTCGTTTAAAAAGGATAATTTGAATGGACATGTTGTCAGCAAAAAGTTTTTCTGTGCATGCTGGTCCTATTAAGCAGCATTAGATTTCTGTATCCTAGCTCTAAATAAACCAACACTGTTTGTATAGGACTTGCACTGCAAACTCCTCAGGGACAGAATCCTCTTAATTGTTTTTCCTTACAGCTTGTTTAAACTGCCCTGTAAGTCTGGGCTGTGCTTGTAAACACATTTCTAGAGAGAATAGATATTGAACATCCATCTAATAGGTAGCTAACAAAAGATACCAATAAAAAAACTACAGGTTTGAAATATTTCAAAAAGCAGTGATCAGATTGAAAAAATGTAACACATCAGTATCTTTGGCAAGGCTATTTGGTTACACATAGAGCAAGGAGGTGCTTACAAATGGGCACTGCCTCTCAGTGCTTGTTCATGGAAAAGCTGCAAATTGCTAATATATATGGAGGGGACACGTGAGGAGGGGAAAGTAGGAGCAAAAAGCAATTTACAAATCAAGCAGGGAAGTAAGGAAAGCCTGGGCTTAAGCTCAGCAATTCACAACCAATTTCAGCCACTCTGCAGGCATGATTTAAACAAATTCTCTGGAAGGATTTCACCTGCAATTGCTGCTGTGCTACTAATGAGTAAAGCAGTTTTCCTGGTTGTGGCTGGCAGCACTGCAGGAATGAGAGGCCAGTGCCTAGAAAGGCTGTTTGACAACACAGAGTGGGGGGAGAGAGTGGGGTTGTTAGAAAGGCTCTGTAGGAGGGTAGGCAGTTCAGAGCTTGTTGAAGTAGCACTTGCTCTGAGCCCTGTCCTGGGTTGGAACTGCCAGGTGAGGGGCTCTGCCTCCAAAACAGACCCCTGAAGGATGGGCTTGACTTTTTGGCAGCACACCCTGTGCAGGAGCCTTCAGGCTGCTGTGGGTGCTTCCCTGCAGCAGAGTGCAGGGATACATCACCTAACCAAGCAAGCTGGTGTGCCTGGGTGGGCAAGCACCAGGCCTGAGAAGCAACAAGTTTGGCACTGCAAGGCTGATGCACCCACAGGAAAGCTTCAGTGCTGCTTCTTCTGTGGGCAGCTTGTGACATTGTGACACCCTGAATAGCCCTGATGGTGTCTACCCTGCCACATGGAGCACCTTCAGGGCAGGCCACAGACAGCTTTGGTATTTGGAGCTATAGTGAGAAACCAAAAGAATTCCTCCTTCCATGCTATAAAAACCTGCATTCCTTCCTTTGGGCAAAGCAGGCTGGATTTCTCCTTGTCTGAATTCTCTGACTTAGTTGAGCGATTTGCCAAAAAGTCTGCCTCCCTGGAAAAGAGCAGTTACCACTAATTGTTTTGCCTGAGAATCACTCTTTTGAGTTGTCAACCAAAGCTGCCTTCTGGCAGCTGCCCAGGTTGCCATAGTTCTAGACAAAATGAAAATGTTATTCAACGAGGCATCCGCATCAAAGCGAGAAGCGATGGAAATATCAGTCAGCAAAACTTGTGATGTTCTGCCTGGGAGGAGCTGAGGCTCAGCACTTTGCACCATTGCAAGAATGGTGCTTGCAAAGAGGATGAAACTATGAGAGCTGGCCATGGATTCATAATTCCATATAAGGAAGAATTCCATTTTCCAGATTTCATTTTCCTCAAGATAAAACGTGCCTTGGGTTAGAATCGCTGCTTTCTCACCTACTTGACTAACTGAGCAAAAACATAAGGGAATAAAGATCAGTGCTTCATAATTAACACATTAGCAACTAAAAATTTATTTCTTTTGAGATTTTATCAAATCGACTAGAAAAAAAAATACTTACTGATGTGAAAAAAAAAAGCTTGCAAATCTGGGTCACTCTCTTCTTTGGGGTGACAATGTGCTCCAATGCATTTATTTGGACTATAACTGTAGGAAAATACCCTGAGAGCCAGATGTGCTGGCTTGTCTTCTGATCTTGCATGGGAAAGGACTCCCTTAACCTTCAGGGTGGTTTGTTTGAGTTAACAGAAGTGTACACTCTTGCTCTCCCTCTTTGGTTTGAAAGAGATGGCCCTTTTCTGCTATCCCTTTGTTTTGGAAGCTCTAGTGAGGCACAGCTCACAGGGCATTTGTGAACTAAGATGGAAAAGTTGGGAGACAGAATTTAGGACATGGAATAACTGAAAAAAAAAGAGATGGCTAAAATTACAACTCTGCATGGGTAGACAGCTCTGTTTACATTGTCTATGAGTACTCAAACAGGCTATGGTAAATAGAGACCTCCCTCCCTTGACCTGCTGGTAACACTCTTCCTAATGCATCCCTGGCTGCCTTGGCCCTCAGAACATACTGCTGGCTAATGAACAACTTGGTGTCTATCAGGGCCCCCAGGTCCTTCTCTGCAGAGCTGCTTTCCAGCAGGTTGTTCCCCAGCCTATACTGGTGCCTGGGGTTATTCCTCCCCAGGTGCAGGACCCTGAATTTTCCATTGTTGATCTTCGGATGGTTCTCTGCCCATCTCTCCAACCTGCTGAGGTCCCTCTGAAGGGCTGCACAGCACCCTGGGGTATCAGCCACTCTTCCCAGCTTTGTGTCATCAATAAACTTGCTGAGGAGGCCTCTTCCCCTTCATCCAAATCACTGGTGAATAAGTTAAACAATACTGGGCCCAAGATTTAACCTTGGGGAAGGTCAGGTTCAGAAGGCAGTCAGGCTGGTCAAGAGTTATATTCCTTCAGGCTTGTGTGGGAATGCCCTGATACCTCCCCTGCAGGGGAGTTTTACACTGTCCAATGCAGTTGTGCCTTACTGGAAGGAAGGAGATTGGCATGATTAAAAGCATTATCCCACCTCCTCAGGATCTGCTTATTATCAGCCTCTTATTGTACCCTTATCTGGCACAAACCCACTTTGTTTAAAACATCAGTCCTGGGTTATTAGGGAAACAATGGATCACACTACTCAACCAGCCCATCCAATGAAAGTTCTGGTCTTCCTCCTTGTACTCCAAATATATCAGCTTGGGCTTTGACTTCAGAAACTGCTGCTGCCTGAGATGTAGACTTTTTTAAAAATTGCCAATTAATTGCTAAGGATTTTTGGAAAGGTTTGCTATGGTATGGTAGGATATTTAGTAATCTGATAATTTTTCCTCTAAGTAAAGAGAATTACTAAAAAATATCTTAAATGATGGAAATATTATCAACATTAAAAAGTAATTTTGAAAGGAGAAGACAAGGTTGAACTTAAATTGAAAAATAATTTTTTTTGTCCACAGAGGGAGACCAACTGATGCTCCTTTTTCCACTGTGGTGATTCTGTTTCTAATGGCTCACAAGTAAAGCATTTTGCCAAGAAAAAATGCTCTTGTGTATTGTAGGTTTACTTGTGATACAACAAATCATTATCAGAAGAAAGAAGGAAAGGCTGACCTTGCCTGTGACTCCTATCCAGGATTTTCCTACAGCATATACATGGCCACATTTATGAGGGTTTTTTTTTACCAGGCAGCCTTGGTGATTTTAGTCATCTCCTTAACATTTTGGATTAAGGGATTGTGGCACCCGTGATAAAGTCACAAACATAGGTTAATTTGCAGGGGGGTGGGAAAGAGATGTGAGAGTTCCTGGTGAAGTCAGGGAAAGAAAGGCAGTCCTTGCAGATACTCAGAGGTGGAGGTGTCATCCCACGGTGCAGAAGAGCAGGAGGCATCCCTGGTAGACCCCTTGGCAGGGATCTTCCTCAAATGACATTGCTGAGTGACAGTAATGATGTCTGGGCATAACTCCAGGCTTCCTGCTGACTTGGCTGCATCTAAATTTGAGGTGAGCTCAAATCACTCAGAGTCTTGACCAGGTGGGTTGGGAATATCTTCGGTGTTGAAAATCCCTCCTTATCTCTGGGCAACCTGTTCCTGTGTTTAATCAACATTGCTGACTTCAAACAGCATCTATATCTGTATGTTGAGAACACAAAGAAAACATGGGGGTGTGAGGAGTTGAGTGTTGTTTGTACATTTACTTTTTTCAAAAAAAATCAGGTTTGATACTTATTATTTTTGGTACTTATTATTTTGCTGACTTCTCGATTATCTTAGTTATATCACCTCCCAAATGTGCAATAGTTATCAGTTGACCTTGTGCCTCACAAATACATTTTACCACAGCTTCAGCCCAGGACTGGACTTTGTCTTCTGCTGGGGTCGATCATTTGTGTCACGTGGTGATATCTCAGAATTTTTGTCTGGAGGGCAGGCTGTAGAGTGAATATGACATTGTGTAGTTGAATGCTTGCATGAATAGGTAAACCTTCTAGCACACAATTTCTAGGGCCCGAGACAGTTCCACTGTGACTTTGCAGGCTATGAAGGTAAAGTGATATAAATACTTTTGATTGCATCCAGTTATATAAAAATATAATTGAAAAAAGTGTGCTATCCAGTCAGTTTCTTTTTTTTTTTTTTTGTGTGTCACTCTCGTTAATCTGATAAGCATTTCTATCTATCTCTGGAATTTTACTGACTGTTTGCTTTTAACAACAGCAATTGTGGGGAGTGCAGTCACAGATAATTTGCATTTGAGTTTTTCAATGTGCATTCTTCAGAGTCCCAGGGCAATAGTGGGATGCGAAGTCTTGTTAGACTATTGGCTTTATTATCCAGCTCATGATTCACAGGAAAATGTTGTAATGACCTCTTACACCAGCAACTAATTCTTTTAAAAGATGAAAGTTATTTCTTCTCCTGGCACAGATATCAGAATCTGCCTTCAAAGAATGATATGGCATTAATAGTACAAGCTGCCCAACACTTCTAAAGGAGTAAAAACAGCAAGAGCATTTTTTTTTTCAAGTGTATACACAAGCCAGCTGTATTTTTTTTTTATCCTGTGCTTCACAGGAGAAATGTTTCCTCCTGCTAGTCAGACACAGCACATGTTAGCAATAAGTGAATCATATTTAAGATGGAGAAGAGAAGAAAAACAACCCTGAACAGAATATTGACCCAACTCCCAAACCAAAATTAACCTATAAAACTTGGAGTCACTCAGAGAACCTTTCACAACTATGCTGGCTGCTCTGAGTACAAAAGTGCACAGCTTCTTATTCCAATAATGTACTCTAAAAGAGTACTTAGATAAAGAGATCTATTTTTTTTTCTACCATGAGAATTCATTTATCTCTTTTTCTGAACTATACTACTGTGATTTCCTGTCCTGGATGCTTTTGATAAATACCTGCACGAGAATATCACTTTCCTTGTGTTTTGACCATTTTAATATTTCTGGTCAAAATTAATTAAGGGTCTACTGAAACTAATTGGGTGATGTTGTTCCTTAGGTTAAATGAATTTCCTACTTCCCTGGTGGTTTTACTTCATCAGGATAGACAGCAACCATTTCATCTTAGCAGGCCTAGTGAATCACTCTGTTCTACAGTTTTTCTGATTATAGTGCTAGGGTCCAAGTGGTTTACAGCCATGTTTTGCTTTGGATTAATTTACTTGTGGTTCAGGTGGTTTATAACCATAGTGAAGAACTGAACAGTGTTTTGAGCTTTCGTATTTCTGTGGAAAATGTAGCCTGATATGTCACATTTGTCCTTTCACAGTGACACATCACTGATGGATCCATCATTCTTTAAGACTTCCTCCCTCTTGACCTGTTTTGATTCATGAGCATGGATTTGTAGGAAATATTCTGATCAAATGCTAAATGAGTGATCTTTGATTTCATATTCTATTTCATGTCACTTACATCAGTCCTCAAGTTTCCTCAGACCATTTTGCATCTGCCAATGTACAACCATTTCATCCATTACACTTTGGTAAATTTGCATTTTTGTGCCACCACCTTTAATTAAATACTTAGTACCCATGTTTGTGGGGTTAAACTCCTGTACTTACCTCCATGCCAAGTTTCCTTGTCAGCAAATTGTAATATTGTTTTTCCCTTAGCCAGATCTTAACCTACTCCACAATTTTTTTCTTTTAATAAAACGTGGGGAAAATGTATGTTTTATACATTTTGTGCGTGTTAGACCAGATCAAATGGGCTAAGAACATTTTGGATTGAAAGAACTCCTTTGCTGGTAAAACTGCTATCTTAATAAAATAGAAGTTGTTTATCAAAGACACCTTTGGTGAATGCAGGCTGCATTTTCTCCCTTTTTCTTGTTTATATCTGTTTCTTATTATCTCCTCCAAGACTTTTTCATAGCTCTTCAATACTACTGTCCCTTTAATGTACAGGTATCATTGTGGTCTTTGTTAATCTTCAGCTGCCTTAGTTTGGCATCTTTTAAAGCAAAAAAAACTGATCTAACTGACCTCTAAAACCCTTCTCACAGGACCTGTATTTCAAGGATACAGTCTGTCAGCATTTTAGGGAAGAAAGGACTCAGCTCTTCTGATGTGACTTTATTAGGGGTAAATTTTGGCAATATGCTTCTCTATTACATGTAAGGACTCCTCATCTTGCTAACTACTTGACCTGCATTCCAAATTACTTTATTGCAAATGGAGGCAGAATATTAATGTAACCTTAGAATATGAGTGTGTTAATTTTTATCTTAAACTTACTCCTCTACTACATGATAAACTAACTTCTATTCTTTTACATTTTTCCCCAGTATGTTCTACTGTACTATGTGTTATTTCTACTAATTTGCTTCTGACTCCACTTCTAGCAATTCCTGTGCTGTGCCCACACTTCAAGCTCTCCCTTTGCTGACCTTTGTAGCTCTATCCTTATTTCTTCTACCTTAATCCTTTTCACTTTTAGAGGTAAGCATGTTTAGTCCTGTATTAAGTTTATATGAAGATAGGGAAACACCACTGATCCCCAACCTCAGGGTGCACTTGGTTAAGTTCCCATTTAGCTGTGGAGTTTTCAGTCCAGGTGAAATCCCTGACTTTCTCTATTTGCCTTTTGGAAATCATAAGCTTGATTCTATAATCTCTTGTGTTATAATCTTAAAACAGAACCATTTTTATGATCAGTTTTTCTCTATGGTCCATGCTATGCTTACCTTTCAAAATTATATTTAAGCCTGCATTTTCTTAACATAAAACATGGTTTTCTTAGTGAATGCCCAAAGCTAAATTTCTATTACATTTAAGTGCTTCTGATCATTTTATTACTTATATTCTTCATAGAGGAAACTAATGTCTTTTAATAACAGAATTTTAACTATTGTCTCTGAAGTTCATCTCCATTTTAAGGGGGAAGTTTGCAATAGACCCTTACCTATATTATCTTAGATGTCTAACATGTTTCTGACCCAGCATAAGTGATCCATACTTTTCTTGTCCTTTGTTCCCAGAATACCTCAGTGTGGCAAAAACCTTCTGTATCTGGAGACTTAATACACTTAATAAGCTGTCCATAAGAAGAGAAGTAAGGAAAGGTGACAATTGTTCTTCATAATTATTTTTTCTATGCCTGTTATAATTGTCAAACCTCTTCTTTAAGATACCTCCACTGTTTTTTAAATAAGATGCTAAAAACTACATATTCCAGCACAGACTTTATCAGTTCAGAATAAAACAGAAGAATTACTGTATGAGGCTATTAAACTTTCTGTTTCTATATCCCAGGGTTCGTTTGGTTTGGTTTGGGAGTTATCTTGTTTTGTTTTATTAGGTAATCTGCTCTAATCCCGGGTCAGTAAAGTTGTTTCTTGACCACTTTCCCATCCTGTTTTGTGCACTTGCTCATCCTTGCCCAAACACAATGCCCTGTGCTTGTCATTTGGAGGAATTATGAAGTTTTGTGCTGTGTTTTGAAGCTTCTCCCCACCCCCCAACTATTTCTTAGTTTCTCTTGCATCTTTTTGCATTTGAAGCCTTTGGTAGGGTGGTTGGTTTCCAAAGTAAGGACACTGTTCCACTTCATTCAGGTCTCTACAGAAAATTTCTTCATTTCCCTTCTATTTAGAAAAGAAATCACTGATAACTATATTTTAAGTGATTTGGGGGGTTTTTGGTGTGGTGGGGTTTTTTGTTTGTTTGGTTTTTTGTTTGTTTGTTTTTGTGTTTTGTTTTTTGTTTTTGTTTTTTGTGTGTTTGTTTTTTTTTGTTTGTTTGTTTTGGTTTTGGTTTTTTAAATATACCATTTCAGACCTGCCACTCAGTTCCCATTCCTAATAGGAATGTGACTCAGGGCGCCACCACTTCTTCCTAACATCCACATACAAAGTTATCTTCTCTTGTAGTTGCACAGCTTGTTACCCTGCCTAAGAGGGAAATTAGCTGAGGTTGATGAGAGTTTGTTCTGTTCCCATCCAAGGAGACGTCTCTAATGAACACAGGAGCTGGGAGAACTTCAGATGAGGCCATCACTCCTCTGCTGAACACAGACTAATTTATAGCCTCTCTGCTGTGGTGGAGTACTAAAATTGGTTGCTTTTAAAGTTAATGGCAAATCAAAGTATTCAATTCTGATACAAGCGAAGAAAATCTTACAAAGGCCACTTTCATTCTGTTTTTGAAAAAAAAAAAAAAAAAAAAAGAATACTTCATGACCTCCCTTCCCTTTGGAACTGAATTTAGCCTACCAGTGTCCTTAGGAGACCAAAGCATGAGGCTGAGCTCTCACCTTCCTAAGGATCCTCAGTAAATCCATGTGATTAGAAGCAAAGTACAAATGATGCAATAAAATGCTGGGGAGTATCCCATGATCCGAGGGTGGGGGTAAGCTAGGAAAGGAAAATCACACTTTGTGCTCTGGATGTCAGACTTACCAGCATCTCTGGCTTCCCTACCTCTGTTGTTTTTTGTTTTTTTTTTTTGTTTTTTTTTTTTAACTCTCACATGTGCTCAGCCCTGAGTTTCCTCTCTGGCTGTGAGGCAGAGCTGAGGGATGGGGAAGATGTCTGGGTGCTCTGCTTTGGTTAGAGTTGTGTCTCCTGCCTTCATGACCTTGTCACACCCAGTGCCCCCCCCCCCCCTTGTGTGCACAGATGATGACCTTGACCCTGCAGGTCTTTTCTCCTGCGTCCCAGTACGAATTGTCAATATTGAATGACATAAAGTCTGATTTCAGGGCTGTTGTACCCGCTGCTGCCTTGCTGTTTTCAAGAGGCATTTTGCCTACCAGCTTTCTGTTGCTTTATGGAGAAAACTGACCCTGTAGACACGTATATGGGTGTGGTCTCTAACACTGCATTCCATCTTTTAGCCATTCTGCAACGACATTCATTTAACAGGTTGACTGTTCATTTAACAGGTGAGTGGGTGATTTGGCAAGTTCCGTGAACTACTCTAGAGACAACTCAGATAATCCAGAAAAGTCCTGATATCTTCCCCACAAAACTTCATGTTTCTGCAGCAAATGCCTTTATTTTATTTTAATTTTTCACCTCCCCAAGCTGAAAATCTAAGGGGAAAGTCTGAGAAAATGTGCTGTAGACTAATTCTCCACTGGTTAACTTGGGTGGAAGTCCCTAATTACTAAGACATCATCATCTAAGAAGTTTTCTGCTACCAGAGCACACATGAATCAGCAGTGAAGCTCTGTCATTTGATCTGCTCTGGTAGAAGATTGATACTTGCTAATGTTTTTATGTTCCTAAACTACTCACTGCATTTTCTGTGCTGCATACAACAAAAGAGAACTTGTTTGCTTCATGCCTCTTCAGCTGTAACTTTCATATTGTAGTAGTTGTGCTCCTAGAAACAAAAAATTATCACTTAAACATCTGAGTAAGTAACAGTACTAGGTATTCTCATCCCAGGCTGCCCATCTGCATGAATTACTAATTTATGAAAGACATTATTCTGCATATTTTTTTTCTCGAGGCTGGTATTTTGGCTAAATCTAAATAATTTCTCTAAATTTATTGTTTGTTCTACTGGGGAAAAATGAAGTGAATACCATTTAATAATTGCTACAAAGCCAGAAAACTTTGATTTTAATTAATGGCTGCTGCCTAATCAATCTATAATTCCCGAGAGACTGATTCTTTTTCCTGTACACAGTGGTTGTGAAAGAATAGGAAAATGTACTGAGTGATAAATAGAGTTTGAAATAATTAAAAGAGGATGAACAAAGCACAAATTCTAGGAAATATGGGCAGAGGCTGATTTTTGCATTACTCATTCTTTTTATTTTTAACTCAAATTAGGGACTGATTTTTCTGTACAAAGTCTGGTGTTGTGGCCTGGGCTTTCTTGCTGTTGTTGCAATATGGCTAAATATGAAAGTACTAATGAGGTTTCTCAATAAAAATACTTGGTATTCCAATGTTCCAGCTACAAAGTGTGAACATCAGTGACGGATGGTTTTCAGTTGGGTCACTGTTTTGGGTTTCTTTTTTTTCCCTTCTCATTCTCTTTTTTTTTTTTTTTGCCACTGTATTTCTTTGAATTGTTGGCTTTCTGGTAAACTGAATGTTGCAAAATTACTTTCTGTAAAACGAAAGCTGAAAGGAAACTGGAATAAAAATTAAATTGTGCTCCAGGTATTAATTACAGTGCTGGAGTGCTGTTGCAAATCTGATTTCCTTAAAAAATGGATTGTGTCTGTAAATGCATGAAATACACATGCATAGACATTACAGTCAAGAAATTCAGAGAGAGACTTTTTGATTTTTCAGTGACCCATGAGTGATCTAGATTTCATCGCCTTTCCTTGTGGTGACTCTTGTGCTCCCCGGTTGTTAATGGACCTGTGAATTAGTGGGGGGCAGTTCCTGTTCCTGCCTTGCAGCTTGACACGAAGAGACCACTGAAGCTTTGGTTAACTTCTCCTGCCACCTCCTGGACAGCGTTATAAATAGCTTTTCCCTCTCTACAACCATAAAACCTCAGGAAATACAGTGCTCACACGTATCAGGCATTGACTTGTGAAATTATCTTGGCCTCCCTGCTAGCAACTTTTCAACACATGCTAATAATGCCATCAATTAAATTTCTTCCCCAGGAGAAGAACTCGAACCCCAGAGTTAAACACCAAAATGTTAGATGAAATGTTTTAACTCCTGTAAAAACAAAATCCTTCGGCACGAAGTCCTAACCAGCAAATAAACTAGCTGAGATAGTGCTACCTTTCACTGACACCAGGGTGCAAGGGAACAGTCCCACAGATCTTGAATAAACTTTTTAATAAATATCTTAAATGTGCGGACGCTTAGACTTTGAAACATATCGTGGGACATCCTTGTCCTAACACTAAACACGGCTTTTTTAATGCCTAGGTTTTATGGTAGATTGCCCTAAATAACAGAGAAAATGCTGTGGAGGGGTAAATGGCAGGGTGGATTTAATGACAGTCATTACAGATCTGGCCTTGCAGTTCGTGGGGCTCACTCGCACTGAGATGCAGAGACGTTTTCTGTTCTGAATCTGACCACCAAGTTTGAATGTTGCTTCCTGAAGAGGTATTCAAGAATAATGTTTGTAGTACTGTGCCAGAGGTAAAGTGCAACTTAATTTCCCTCCTAAGCATCCTGAGTGGCTATAAACGCTACTGCTGATGCTGTTGGCAGCTGCCATCATCAGAGATGCTCTGTATTCTGAAGTCACAGCAGTAAATAAATAAGCACTGCACTATGTGCCTTCTGAATGCATTGATCTTGTTGCTCTGAAGCTACCATAATGAATTTATCTCCCTGAATTACTATGTTTTTTTTTTTATTTTGAAATTTAAAATCCCTTGGCATGACATTTACTTTGAAATCCTTGGTGTGTGTCTCCAGTGCTATTATGCTGCAGAAAGGCAATGCATTAGTTCACACCTGCCAAAGGGTTTTCATGTTTTTCAACAGGTTGCCATGTAGTTTAAAAATCATACTTTCTAGTGCTTGCCTTCCACTAGGTAGTGAAGTGAAAACAGTGGCTTTCTTATCTTCTACAGTATTTCCCTGATGTGGATATTCTTAATTTGTATTGGCATGGCACTGTCTTTTGTGAAAGACTGAGTTAACAGAAGCTTTGAGAGGGAAACATCAAATGGAGCACTATAATTGTATTTTGTCTCCAGTGTAACTCAGGCCATAACATTTTATGTTGTAATTCCTTCATCAAACTTGTAATTCATATTTGAATATAAATACTCTATCTTGAAGAAAAATAGAGAGACATTAATGTGTAGCTTTTCTTGGTCCTGTGTCCCAATGCTTGATTAGTTTTGCTTCAGAATTACTAATAGAGCAGCTAACTCAGTTTTAGGCCAAATGCATCTACTGCTGATGTGCAAATGGAGTGGTAGAAACCCATTATGGAAATCTACCCTAGAAATGGTAGATTTGCCTCCTGAAATTGGAGCTCTTGGAGCAATTAAGTGCTACGTCAACTCAGATTAAACTTGGCAAACAGTTTGATGCTAAACAAAAGCCAGAAGTTATCTTTATATGATATTGCCAAAGCGAAAAGTTACAGCTCTTCCTCTCAAAGTTTTCAAAAGAACTGGAACAAAACTGCATCTCATTGTGAAGTAACTTAAAATTTTAGTTTCTCTTTCAGTAAGCAGAGGAGGGAAGTACCCTGTTTTCCATACATTCCTCTTCAGGGACGTGACTTCATATTTTTTCCTGTTTCTGTAGCATGTAACAGTTTTACATGTGGAACAACAGTCACCTGTATAATCATCCAACTGGGAGGTGTTTTGTAGTTTCAGCAAGGCTACTTTAGGTAACATTCCACTTCTTATTCCTCAGTGGATCAGTTAAAAAGCTTTGGTGTCAAGGACTCTCTTAAAAGACAGAGTTTGGCCCACGGTTTTACAGCTCACGTAACGAAAATACACTTGGTGAAACATATGAGGAGATGTGCTAACCAGAAACTACCCTCTTTATAAAGCATTTCTAAAAGAAAAACAATTTGGGAACACAAAAAGGAAGTATCGAGTCTGTTTTTCTCACCAGGAGACAGAGAGGGACAGTGTGGCACAAAAAAAAATAAAGACATAGGAAAAATACTAGCTGTCACAAAATCGTAAAGGAGTCTGGCTGAGCTTAAAATTCTGTAATGCAAAATTTGAATTGTAGGTGAAAAACCTCTCTAAGAGAATACACTGAGGTTAAGAGTTGTAATAACATTGTAAGGGATTAATATCAAATGAATCTGAGGACTCAGCAGGATGTTGGAATCCAGCATGTTCTTAGGAGTCAGACTAGGGAGTTACAGAGCCAGAAGAGAATCTGAGGCACTGAGAGATGCCTTGAATTCTTTACAGTCCGTTTAAAATATTTTTTTCCCCTTTGCGAGATATAATAATTGTATTTCTGAAAGAAAATGGTATTAAATTGTGTAGAAGGGCTCTTTTTGATTTATGTTCTGTTTATGTTGCGTCTTTTCTAGCAGAAATACGGAAATATATAGGCCAAATATTTGAAACATGCTAGATTACTGAACATTTTTGCGTGATAAAAACTCGGGGCAAGAAGAAAATAAACCGAAGAACTCTCAGGAGGTCATTAACATTTTAATCAAGTGAAAGTTGCTTTTCTCTTCATAAAGATCATTTTTTTTGCTGGCTCCTTGCTAATCTATGGAGACGTGATGTGAAAATGGCACAAATCACCACCGTGCTCGGCTCTTCCTCTGAGTCTGCAGTCTGAGTATCTGCACAACAACTCATGCTTAACTGAGCTACATTTAAGGAACCTGGATTCAAAAACTGATTCCAGTTTCATCTGAGGCGGGCATTGTTCAGCTTGCACCTTCCAGAATTTAAGGTTTTTTCACCTCAGATGAAATGTGCTGCTTTTGGAGGTTTTACATCCCCAAAGTCTGCAGGTGCTGTGCTCAAGTGTTGTGAGAGACCATGGGCATTCTTTTAGCTTGTGGTGTAATGCCATAGTGTCTGTGGCACTATTCTGTTGCTACATAAAAATTATCTCAGTCAGCAAAGAAGGAAATTGGGAAAATGTTTTGTGCAGTTGAGAATTTCAAATATTTTGTTTGGTGGGTTTAGGAGACTTGTCTCCTAGCAAGAGCCACTTGAAATTAATGTTATGAGAAATGAGATTTTCAGCTCTTCCTTGATATTGAAAGCATAGAAACCAAGATGTATTTCTTAAAAGCACTCTGATATATGAATTCATAAAAGCACCTAATGTTCAAACAAGACAACACTGGAGGTTAGGGCTTACCTGGTGAATACTAGGTTGCTATCTAAGGTTGCTTAAAGCAATTAAAAAAAAATCACTGCAACTTTTCATTTGAATATATGGCTACTATTGTCTACATCTGTTTCCTTCTTCTGTTTTGCAAATGTATTTGTAACTTACTGTGTGTGTCACTGGGAAGAAAATACGTGGAAATCTTTCCATAGTCCAGCAACATTTCCTGTGCCAATACCACAAGGTGTATTGCTAACCAAAGTTTAGAAGAATTTCAAAGGAGTTTGTGTATGGATTAGTTCTGTCAGTCAGTTAAAGGTGTTGGCTTTTAGTTTTTTTGCTAATACAGCTAAACCAGTGCTATGTCTAAGGAATATTTAACTATGCCAGTCTAAAAATGCCTTATGTCATTGTTCTTAATACACTGGCTATATTTTACTGCTTCTTTACTGGAAGTCAGTTGGACGAGGTGTTGCCAAACCTAATTTATCTAGGCACCACCAAGCAGTCAGGTCCCTGCTGCAGCTCCAGGAATGGCTTTGTTGCAGCCTGCATCTTCCACTTTTACCTCCCCTGTCACCAATTCCGTGTCCCTGCCCTCACCAGTCATGCCAAAGCAACAGCTCTCATCCTGGCAGAAGATTGGCAAAGGCAGCTTCAAGCCCAAGCTTGAACATCCTCCAGTGGATGTTCTTGATGGAAATAAAAAGAGTTGAGTGAGGAGCAGTAAAAAGAGTTAGATTTGACTTTTAATTGCTGGTCTGGCATGGTGTGTGCTGGAATGCTGCTCTTCAGCCATTGGTCCCTTGGCTGCTCTCCCTGAGATCATGCTGGCCCAGGGATGGAAAGGAAAGACCTTCTGGTCCATGGTTCTTTCCAGGCAGGCACCATGAAAACCAAAGCACGTTTGCAGGGGTGGGAGGAGGTTGCAAGAAGAAGTAAATTGCTTTTTAAGATGGACCCTTGGGCCCAGCCCTGACCCAAGGGCTGAATTCTGGGCCAGGGATGGCCATGACCAACCCTGGTGACCAGCTCTGGCCCAGCCCAACTTGCCACTGTAGTCTCTGCTTGTGCTCTGATGGTCATTTGGTCAATTCTTTTTGTACAATAACTTATCTTTTAATAAGTGTCTTTTTTCCTGGACTCTTAATGCATAAGAAAGAGTGGGGCTTGATTTGTCGTGGATGATGGAACAACAAACCCCATTTTTGTTTGTTCTTTATCATTTGCTTAAATGGTCCTTTTTTCCTAGTCTACTTGCTTCAAATTTAAAGTGTAATATACCTCCAACTTATTTCCCTTTTTTTTCTTCTTTTTTCCTTTTCATTAAGGGCAAAAAGAGTTTCTCCACGTTGTTCCTAACAATAAGATCTATAATAGAAACCCTCAGGTTGTTGTGCAGACGGCCTCCAGCTTCATTTACTCTTTCATCCCCACCTGAGCCTGAGCATTAAAAATATCCTACCTTTTCAGTGCAGCTGAATGGAAAATAATCTTGGTGTATTAAGGAGAGAGTCAAGAAATAAAACCGGCAGGGAAGAGAGGGGAGGATAGTTAAATGCAGACAAGCAGGAAAAGGGAGAGAACAGTCAGATCTTAAGAGCCACCTCATTCCAGCTCCCCTGTTTCTCCCTGCCAGCCAGCTGCAGCAGTGCAGTGGGCACAAGTGGAGGGGCAGCCACGTTGTGCCCCCTCAGCAGTGGCAGCTTAAACAGCCAAATGTTTTTGCACAGCCCCTACGCTTCGTTTTTTGGCTCTGGGGTGATCCAGCTGCTACTTCCTCTTTCATCACCGACTCCCAACGCGGGTTGTGGTGGCAGGGAAACCTTCCCCTTCCCTCTGTGTTTCCAAACGATGGCTCTACCACTCCCTTTCCAGCTTTTCACCTGCAGTGCCGTTGTTGTGCTTGCTGTTGCCACATCCTTGACTTTATGCCCGCACTTCTGAAATCCCCTTAAAGAACACGCCTCTTTTTCTGGGGCATTGCTTGGACAGTGACCAGCAGAACAAGAGGTCAGATTGCTTTGTCCTTCTCAGCACGTGCCTGGTTGGGGATCCCCAGTTTGAGTGGGTTTTAGCACAGGTGTCTTCGTTGCCAACCAAAATGGTCTTTCTACGTACATCTGTTTAATGAAGTTATAAGTCAGTACATGCAGCATGCAGCTACATTTTATTCATGTTTATGCCTCACAGAATGAAACAGGGAGAGACAGATTTTCTAATTAAAAGAAAGGCTGTATATTTGTCTGTTGCCAGAACGTTACATAAACGTGTTCTGCATGCAGTTAGCCTCTTATATCAGCAGAATTTGATGAATCCCAATTTTCATGAGCTCTCTTGACTGAGGATGGATTATTGCACATTTCCTGTAAGCAGCTTAATTTTTTATTGTTATATGACATTCCTTGCTTAGCATAAAAAATGAATAACTGAATAGCATTAAAAAGGCTGAGAACTCTCATCAGTAGCTGTGGGGGAGTATTTTTGATCCTAACATGACCAAGATGCCATATATATGAAATCATGTGTAAATTTTCAGAATTTTTTCCACAGAACAAACTTTCTTCTAATCACTAGTTTCGACAGCCACTATAATCCAATAAGGGAGAAAAATCCTAAAGACATAGTGATTCCAGAGACAGACAATACATGAATTCTCTAGTAACATAATAAGTCATTTACTAAAAACAAATCATCAACAGCTTGGTGTTCTGCAACAAAAGGAGGCATAACATAACCTCTGTGGTATTGATTTGCTGTTTGGATTAGCCTAGAAGGGAAAATAATTCCACTCAAACCTGTTAAAAGAAACTATCCTTGCCTTTAAAAGTTGATCTAAGATTACAGATGTCCCAGAAGTTTTCTAACTTGTAGCTGAACATTAAGCAAATAATTTACTTCATGTGAAGTGTAATTATTAGCTAAAGAAAAAAAAATCTGTAAATAATTTCACCCATTGAAATAGTTTTAGATGTGACCAAATGGACCAGTAATGACTAGTTTTGGCCCTTATTTTTCTGCTCATGTTATGCAAACAGCCAGGTCATGGGTTAATTTAAGTTCATTAGCAGCATCTGACGAAGTTCAGGAATGATTTTAATCGCCCCTGATTTGCTGATTTTCCAAAGACAATACAGGAGAAGTGTTACTCTGTGTGTTATCTGCAGATACCCTCTACTTGATGCTCTCAGAAACTGCATGCTGAGGGGGTAGATCTTTGATCTGGCCTGGTATAACTGTTCTTTTATTCCTGTATGACTGTAAACACAGTGCATTATGCAGTGGTTAGATAAATGTGCCAGAATTTCTGATTCAAATACTCATGCATAAGATTTTACAGGGTTTTTTTTTCTGCAGGAAGTTGTCTGCACAGGACATTGAAAGTTGCATATTGTGAATTTTAGTAGTCAAATTAAATATACAGATTCTCTTCTTGATTTAAATTTCCATTCTTTGCTAAGAAAAGAAGAAGAAAAACTACAGTTCTCAGGGAGGCTTAAGTTTTAGGGTATCCCTTCCCATTCTATTTCTAAGCATTCTGGCCAAGAAAACCCCAAACCAAACCTGTTTGGATGGATATGACAGTTTAAGCTTGGTTCAGAATGATAATCCTTATGCCAAGTGAGCTGGGTCCATGGATTTTCCCACTCAAAGAAAATCCATTTTCAGATGAGATAAATTTTCTCACTCTTCTTTGTAGGGAGTTCCTGTGAAGCTATTAAATAAAGTGTCCAATAGCAGCTTGTCACCAGGGAGAAAAGATAAATCAGAAATATGTTTGTCTTTAAAATATTTCAGTTCTTGGAAGGGCAGAAAATAGAGATTCCACCTTTTAATGAGCAATCCCTTATACCCCTGTTGATTTTACTGATGTTAATAAAGCTCTATTTGGCATAAAAAGAGCCATTTGCACATGTTTCTTTCCAAGGAATCTGTTTTAGAGATGATTATTTCATTAGAAAAGGGAGAAGGAAGGGAAAAGAATTATTGGTGGCTTATGGACCAGACCTGCTGTTCAGATAGTATCAAATTCACAAAATCTAATTTGAACAGATGTTGTCTGGCTAGGAGTGTGAAGGAATATTGTCAATTACCCTTTTTTCTGTGATTCTCTTATTTTCTTCTTTTTTCTTTTTCTTTGTTCAGGAAGTCCTCCAAGGGACATATATTAACACATTACCCTCATTGCTCTCTCAGTCCCATTACTGGGGGACGTGGAGTTTGTCACCCTGTTGTATGCAGCCTTGCAGATGAACACGTAATAAAATTCCTAGGCTGTAATTCACAACTGAAGAAGGTTAAGACATTGGACAGAAGTGTCCTTGGAGGCCACACATTGCAAGCAGGGTGTCAAGAATAATGATCACAATCTGCACTCTGACATACACAATCTCTTATTGGCTCAAATTAACACTGGACTAAAGGCCTTCAGTGTGGTGGCAACAAACAACAGGAACAACGAAATTATAGTCTGGCTTCTTAAAAATACCTCTCCTTTAGGATTGTTCGGTGCAAATGAAAGGTAGGCACTGTGTTTCCGTTGCACCCACCTTGGTCTGTGACTTGTGTACCTAAGAATGTAATTTAGGCATTTGTTTTGCACATTTTGACTGAGTCCCACTCCTATTTTCTCGGCTCTGGCGCTGGACCCATCACGTTGGCCCAGATCCACCAGTGAGTCTGCGAGTAGTTATGCTGAGCATTACTACACTTAAATTTCAGGCAGCTGCTTCCAAATTCCTCAAATTCTTTCAGAAACCTCAAGAGGGTGCTGAAACTGCCTGCACAGTGCATAAGGGGGGGGGTACATGCCCCAAAAGCAACCTGGGGACACGTTCCAGACGACCCGCAGGTGACGCAGGAGAGTCCAGCCGTGCAGTTTGTGACTGCAGGAAACAAGGCCCTGGTGTGGTAGCTGCTTATGGATTTATTTTAATTGGAGTTGTTTTACCTGAGCAGCATCTCAGGAAGTGGTCTGTGTGTACCAGTACAGGGGAATCCTGGGTTTGGTTCCCAGTGCCAAGGAAGTTGATATCTCCTGCTGCGTGAAGCACTGCAAGTTACCTCCAGGTAGAGAGCAGAGCCTCTCCTCAGAGAGGTGTCTTTGCCACTTGTCTACCACATAATTCTCTTGGCTATGCACTCAGGAAATATTTCAGCTCCTCAAACCCCCAGTTCTTCAAGGGGAGGAGTCCTTGTGGCTCTAGGGAGGGAGCTGTGAACACACCTGGGGCTGAGGATCACAGGTATTCAGGACAGCAAGAGTCCCCCACCACTTCTAAACATTTGTTTTTTAGCTTGGAGATCCCTGGAGCTACCATGCAGTTCTATTTTAGGGTCTCTCAGCAAATTGCAGCCCTAGAGGAGTAGGTTTGCAGAGCAAAACTGTTGGTGCAGAAGAGACAGCAGTCATGCAGCTTGAGAGGTTTTCCTCTGGACTGGCTCTAGCCTTGGCCTGTGTGCAGAGAGCCCGTGAGTAGCTGGATGCACACCCAGCCCTCACCTTTTGGGAGAGACTCACTTCAAGGCCACTGTGTGTGTGTGCATGTGTGTGTGTGCTGTGATCAGTCCCTAATGTGAACCAAAGTACCAGAAGTAGGGATCAGTTCAAAAGTCATTCCCAATCTGGATTGAAACACCAACATTGAGACAGCGAGCAGCAGAGCATTCCCGTCAGACAGAATTCCCTAGCTGGGAGATAAGACAGCTGCATGACTCCAGTAGTGCATAAAGATGCTTATGGTATCCTAGGTCCTTGAAAATTTAAACTACACATCTGGATTTCACACAGAAATTGCTCAGCACAAGTGGCATCTTCAATGCTTCAAGCCTCCCTGAGAACTGTAGTTTTTCTTCTTCTTTTCTTACTAAAGAATGGAAATTTAGATCAAGAAGAGAATCTGTATATTTAATTTGACTACTAAAATTCACAATATGCAACTTTCAATGTCCTATGCAGAAGACTTCCTGCAGAAAAGAAAAGGGCTGTAATCCTTACCTTATTCACACATTGGTTTTCTTGTCTATAAAGGATACATACAATGGTGTTCTCTTATCCTTCTCCTCAGGATCCCAGGAGCAGTCTGGGAGGGATATCAAGATTATATAGACAAACAATTTTTATCTTTTTGTCCCGTCCCCTCACATGGAAAAATACTAAGGTTGGATTTGTTATGTTTTTCTAAAGGTTCAATACAGGAGATGAGCATCATTTCAGCAAGAAAATACGAACTGCTGGTGTCACCAAACAGTTTTCAACCGTGCAGTTTTTGCTGTGGCAGATTGCCAGTAAGTGATGACATTGGGTTGGCATGGTACTCCTGTCTCTGGCCTTTTCCCAGACCAGAATGCATGCTGGGAATCCTGCTTTTTTTTTTTTTGCTGAGAACTTAACAATTAGGAAGGCATAGCCTGCTTCATTCCAACAGCTCAAAAAAGGATGAAGGAACACTGCCAATATTTCTTTCATCACAGATTCCCTCTTCTGCAATGCAAACCAAAGGTTTAAATCTAATTCCTACGCAGCTAAAACAGAAAAAAAAAATCTGAAACCAGCAATTCAGGAAAGTAGGAAACCAGGAACTCAGTTTTCTGGCATCCTGCCCCATCTGCTTCCCTCACCTGCGTTACCTGCTGTTCACCAGCCCTGTGCTCCCTTGCTCCTGATCCCATGCCTGGATTAGGAATTGGGGTTTAACATTGATTAGCTTCTTCTAGCCTGCTGTTTACTGAAAAAATCTGGGGAACAAAGAACTCAGCTACACAGGAATGTACCTGGTACAGTATCTCCATTTGTCTTGAGGTGCTACCCCTATGGCTCAGGCAGCCTCCCCACAAGAACTGTCTGGGTGGGAGCATGCGACTGCTAAAGCAGTGAATTAAAATAAATACAAGGGTTAATGAAAACATAACGAAATAATTTAACAGATTTTTCAAATTTCTTTAAAGTAGACCCAGTCTTCTTTTATAATTTAAGCAATTGCCTTATTTGAGTATTTTTAGTCAACCCTCCTTAATTTCCCCTCAGCTGCCCTAAGTCAGAGCCCAGGAGGTCGTTGCATCACTCATATGAGAAAGATGTAACTGCAGATACTTTACCCCATGAACACACATGCAGGTACCTCGTCCTCCCCTCATGTTCATTTTGGCTCTAATACAGGAAAAAACCTTGGCACGAGGTTGGTGCATTTTGGTGGGGTGGATTCTGAGAAGCTGATGTGTGCACTGTTCTATGGATTATTGCTCATGAGCTGCTGCAGAACTCAGGCCGTCTGCACTCGGAGCAAATAATTCCTTTTATTTGGCAGACTGTAAAAAATAGAGAAAGAGGGAAATAGAGGCCATCAGACTGTTCTCGAACAAGAACATCCAGAATAGTAACAAAAAAATGTTGCTCCTGTGTTGCACAACCATTAGAATCGCTCACCATCAAAGGTCAAAAGCATTAACCATGTTGGTAACATTTATAAATAGACTCTCTATGGAGCTTTACCTTAGGTGGAATGGATAAACACTTTGACTCAGGAAGACCAATTAGAACCAGTAGGATCTTTTAATTTAATAGCTGCATTAAGCAAGATGCATGAATGTTGGTACACACAGACAGGGAACATTTTCACTGCTTATGGAGTCTGAAATAGAATGCATTTTCAACTTGACCCCCAGAAAGCCACAGTACAGCTGGTCCTGCGTGGCTGTGGAAGAGAAGGAAAACAGAGAAAGTTTTTTCTAGTCCCATGTGACAAGTAGTGCAGCTCTTGCCATCATTAATGTGTAGAGGCATGTTCTTTGTATCCACAGGGATAACTCAAAAAGTGGATGGGAGCTTAGACCCCCTGCACAAATGGCAATCACCAGTGGGATCCAGACTGCATTCTCCCAGGAATTTAGGATGCAGGTATTTTTAGCATACCAGTTGAAATGTTTAACATTACATATTGGTTAAAGATGTTTGCTGAGTACTCAAAACCCAGGAAACGTTGCAATTAAGTGTGATTTGGGTGTTTTAATTTGTACCACTTTGTCCCTGCCTAACATGTATGAGTGGCAGGAGTATATGCAATATTTTTTCACAAGCACATAGGTTGGTCTGTGTTTGAACCAGTTCCTGCCTAGTGGGAAAAGGCTAATAGGTAAAACCTAGTCACTAGGATTAATTAGTTTCAAATCCACATAGTGAAAGTCTCTCTTGACTGTCCAGACTGATTTGTTGTACTGGGAGTAAGGTGTCAGCTCTTTCAGGGAATCAGATGCTGGTATCTCCTTATTGAGAGCAGGCAGGAGGTGAGTGGCTCTGTTCTCTGCTAGGCAGACCATTGTCTGTCTTACTGGGATGGCAGGTGGAAGGCAAAAGTCAGAACTGTCTCTGTAAAAGTATCTTAGTTTTTATTTTCAGTCTCTTCATTGGGGTGAGGAAAAGTAATATAAGTTTATGTTCCTAAATGTTCTTGTTCTCAGTCTCCTTTTTAAAGGTTTTTGGTGAGAAATCCTGTGATGAAGATGCACAATCACTCCTGGTTCTGCATTCTCCCCCTCCACCATTAAATGCTAAGATAGTAGGAGGACATTACTTAGAGAGGGATGAAGGAGGCACTGGGGATTTTTGTTAGCATGAAGAACAGGAAATATGCTATAAATACAAAGGTAAATTTGTAAAAATGCAAATACTTTGAGGTAAATTTCATTTTTTCCCCTTAGTTCCTCTAATTCCAGTGACATGAGTCAGATCAGTAAAAAGGATAAGAAATGATGATAGTTGAATGGTAGACACTGGCTTGACGCTAGCAGTTGATTTGCCTTCATTTGCTTAAACATTCCTCTCGTAGACAAGCAATTGCAAATAGAATTTAAAAATAATCACACCAGGAGCATAGTGATGCCTCTTTGATCACGGGAGAGGAAGCACAGTGGGTTATCAGGTGTGAAACCTTTCAAGCTTATTCATGGAGCAGGTGTTTGCAGCCTATTTGTGTGCACACCAGCATCTCCCCTCAGGGACTTTGATTTACTCAGAGCTCTCAGGTGTCTCTCTGCAGTCTTCTGCATTTCTACCCTTTGCTGTCTCCCTCAGCCCCCAAAACCAAGGACATCAGTCCCCACAGTCACACTTTTTAGACTGCTGGTTATGTTCCACACCTTCCGAGACGTGTTGGATTGGAAGCCCTGGCTGTGCTGGACTGCATATTTACCTTGTATCCATCTCTACCGTGGTGCACTCTCTTAGTTTTACATCTTTTCACTAATGCTAGGTAACCTTACCCATGAAAAAGGGGCAAGAGTAAACATATTGAGAAATAAAAGTTACAGGTAAATAAAAACAAACTGTTTTAAGCATCAGTGGGATCTCTTAATCATCCTAACAGAATTTCATACACAATACAGTCTTTCAGATGCTAAGTGGTCTTGAGAACTGATGATCAGTTAGCAAAAATGCACCTGAAACTTCAAAATCTGCTTTCACTCAGGATAGCTTTACTGTATTTTTTTTTTCTCATATTCTGATTCTTTGATCAGTTTGATGAATGGTGTTTTTTCTATTCACAATTCTTTCTGGTTTTCACTATCCTCACTTTCTAGTAATTTTTCCCACTTCCATTTAATTTCTTTCAACTATTTCCTACCCAGATGGCCTAATCACTTTTTTTTTTAGTATTATTATAACTACCTAACAGTTATAGTATTTTGCTCTTCTTACAAAGATACAGAAGGGTAAGTTCCTCTTCTCTTGCACTTTCTGTCTCCTTTAAAGGTTCTTGATTCACTGGAGTGGTGCCACAGTCTTGTAGCCAAATCACCCTCATTTCTCCACCTGTTTTGATGCAATTGCAGAATTAAAATAGACAGGACATAACTGATTGCCCCTATTTATTTTTCAGCCATAGAACAGACTTTACACATAGATAATAGAGTACAGCCTAGAGCCAGGGTCTGTGTGTATGCAAGCCATTTTGAGAAGGATGATCAGTTCTAAGAATTTCTCTTATAATTCCTTTTTAGCCTAAGCTTTCAAAACAGCTCATCATTTTGCCTGCCAGACTTGAGAAAACTAAGAGTGCTGTGATTCTCTAGAGAACGTGAAGCACCTCTGTTCTGAAAAGAGGCTTGTTTACATGTTACTTAAGACAGGTGTTTCAAGAATTGAATTGGTATTTGGATCACCAGTCCATTTTAAAAACACAGCCCTCCCCCAGCATCCTGCACTGTCTGTGTTTGAATTTTAAAAAGGATTCTCTAAGATTTAAATGGTTACTTACACAGCCAAAACAGGCAACAAAACATTCAACCCAAATTGATGAGCCCAAATTTGTCTCCTAAACAACTGGGAGAATGAATTAAGGAGTGATATAATCTTCCAAATTACATCTATTACGATATAATAATGCAACATGCCAGAAGGAGTATGAAACTCTCATAAAGGCTCTTAATTTAAATTTGCTTTGAATTGGCAAGACACACACAAAACCAACATACTCGATTTAACTCATTTAAACGATGTCAGCATTTAATTAGACTATAAGGATAAAGTGATAGGATGTTACAGTCCAGATTTCCATGACATCTTACTACTTCAGGGGCAAGAACTTACAGCACTTGGTCCATAAAATAAGGTACTAAATTTAAAATATAACCCCATGCATATTAGCATAATTAAAATGCCAAACTTTAAAATGCAATTATCAAGTAATAGGAATGCCATGCATCTGTAATGCTAGAATTTCCTTAAAGCACATTAAGGACATGCAACACTCAGCAGATTCCTAACTACTGCTTAATTACCCTTTCCACTTATTGCTGCAAAGATGCAGAGTATGGAAAAGATACACATTTGCCTAACCAAAAGAGGGATTAAGAGATTTTCTTTTGCAGTTCTACTACAGATAGTCTTTCAGTATCTACTGTGTACCTTGCTTCCTGAGCAACTAATGAAACCATCTGCAAATCTAAACTTTAAAACTGTCATTTGGATATTTTTGTTAGCCTGGAGGACTCCCTGTTGCATGAATCTCTGTTGCTCTTGTGCAAAGCTCAGCCGTGTAAGAGTTCCAGAGTGCCCCTCAAAAGCTCCTTTGTCTTTGTACTCACCAACCTGCTGCTACTCAAAAGGAAGACTAACCTTTAACACATTAGTCCTTCTGACAGCATCTCCTGTATAGTCAATGTTGCAGCTCTCAAGAAGGCAGTTCACGTTTTCATACTACTCCAGTCCCTTTCGTGTAATTATCCTAGGGTTTAGAGTTCATTTAGAGGCTGACTTCCTTCCCCTTAAAGCTTTTAAAAAGTTACATGTTCGAGTCTTGTGATTTATGTTTTTCTCTCTGTCTTTAGTGAAAACAAAAGAAAATTTGATACTTTGCTCATATGGCCTTTAAGATTGGAAATAGCTACCTAAGCTAAGCCCAGTTTAAGGTCTCTCTCTGATCTGAGATACTTTTCATTGTCAAATACTTACTTCACACGGTGCTGTTGTGCCACATGGCTCCAAAGGGGGTGAGAGATGGGGAGGAAGGAGTTCTGAGAAACTGCCTCTGCAATTACTTTGTGCAGTGCCTTCTCCCCTTGGTGTCCTTGGACAGTTTGTAGGCTACCTGTGAACAGCTTGCCTTGGGTTGTGTGCCTGGTGGTGTTACCTGGTCAGGAGATTTGGGGTGTATGGGTCTCATAGCTTGGACAGGGAACATCCTGGTTGAATTCAGGTGTCTCTGTTTTTTCTTTCAGGGTCCCCAGGTGATGGTAGCTGAGTCTTCTCTTGAGAGAAGCCTTGTAGTAATCACTGAAGACTTGGTTTCAGCTTCTCTTATTCTCGATTTGAGTGCTTTCACATCTGTGCTGATTACAAGATTATGAAGTCCTTATTCTGGGAAGATTAAAGAGAAATAAAAAATAATAGGAAAAAAAAAAAAGAAGGAAAACCTTTACAAAGGAACAACACACCAGAAACAGCAATAGAGGAACACTGGTGAGGGGGAAATGTTTTTTTTTTTTGAAGAAAAAGATAATGGCATCTGGGGAATGGGGTTTACCACAAAAACTCACTCCCTCTGAACATTTCTTAAACCAGCTGTGTGTCTTTTTTGTACTGTCTCCACTTTGAACAGAGACAGGTAAGAGTAAGAGGTTAAGTTACTTCCCTCGGCACCAGCCCAGAGATTCTCTGAGTTGTGTTGGTCTCAGCTCCCGGAGCACTCTTTTCTCAGGGAAGGTATGATGTTACTTCCAAGACACAGGTGGCTTATGTCTTGGTGCTGGATTTTTTTCTTTTATCACAAATCCTGCAGAGAAGGTGTTGAAAAGCTTATGCAGGTCCAAAATGTTTAGTGACAGTACTAAGGGCTCAGAGCCAGCAACAAGTGTGACCTTTCAGTGCAGGCACCTGGAACTGGCACCATGAATGACAATGGAAGAAAAAAATTCTTCAAAGAGCAGGAGCTCGTTTAATTTCCCTTTACATTCACTGGACTGATGAACACAATTAACAGCTGCTTCACTGCAAGGAGTTTTCACTCTGTTATTTCTTTCATCTCAGACTTTGACTCATTCAATAACTGTTTTTACATGCTGACTTTCACATCATTGACTGTTCTTCCCAACCCTGCATAGTAGCAACAAAGGAATTACAGTAAAGTCATTGATTTTTACTCTTTCCTTGTTGCATGCTTACTTTTTTTATAAGTGCAGTAATTTCCCCTGCCATGCTGAGATGTGTTCTACATCTTTCATAGGACAATGTATGTATCTGATCAAATACATCAGCCAGGTAAGCCAGCTGACACACCTACTGCTGTTCAGAAAATAGATTCTGCATTGAGTTAACTACCAGAAAAGCAAATCCCCATTATTTCAAAGAGCAGTAAGATTGCCCTCGATACTCATTTCCTATCAGTGTGGGACAGATAAAGCACTGAAGTGGAAGTCAGAAATCTATTGAATGGCTCATTGACTTGGGACAATTTGGAATGGTTTTTCCTTGTGCTTCTTGACTGTGTGTCTACTTCTGTACCATAATAACTCTGCGGAGGAGAAACCATTTCTGTGCTTGTTTGTACAACCTCTGTTTTGCTTGGAGTCTCCAGGTAACTTGAAATATGCCTCACTATAAACAAAACTGTGAAACATTGCAGCTCCCACCTGTTTTGTTCCAAATTTCACAGGAGTAAATAACTTTGCCTTACAGCAAATGCAGTCCCGTGGTTTGGATTAAAATGATATGCAATTCCAGTTGTCATACCCTGAGGCCTCAAAACCTATTTCCTTGGGTACTGCTTCTTTAAGCCTTCTAAAGCAAAAAAAAATGCTTCAGTTTTTTTCAGAGCTCAAAGTCGACAAATGCGAATGTGAATTAGTCCAGTCCAAATAAGCAGACCAAATGTGGTAATATTAAGGTGGGTAAATAGCTGGTGTAGTGGGTAAAGTTGATGGAGTAATGTTGGTGAGCAGAGAATTCACTTAAACAGTAACCAGAGTAATGAAAGCTTAAGCTAATCAATCCATTGTTCCATCTTCATGTCCAGAGAGCAACGGTGCTGCTGGAGAGTGCCAGAGGACACTGAGCTCTCATATCCAAAGTACAGCACAACTGCACCTTCTCTTGAACCATGTCCTGATCGCACTGGGTAGCTGAAAGGGACCCCCATGTCACCACCATCTCCATTGGCTTTAACAAAATTCTAGTCAGTGCCAGACTATGAGACCTGAAGTCCTGATCTCACTTTTTCTGTCCCCACCTGCCCCCTCTTTTTTTTTTTTCCCTGTTTCCCAGCATGTTGTGTACTTCTTCCCTTCTCTTCCTCTCCTTTTGCTCTTGTTCAAGAGTTCAGCTTTGGTAGCTAGGACTGGTTTGCTTTTCTCAAGCAAAATATCCTGATCTGTGGAGGTGTGTCAGACCTACTCACAGGAGGTAAGACCTAGTGCTGGGAACTTACCACTCTTTGACAGCGAGAGACAGCCTTGGAAACTGAACGGTGTTTTTTTAATCTCCACAGTTCTTTTTGTTTTCTGCCCCTTTCAAACTTGCTTTGTCTTGAGGAAAGAAGATCAAGGTTCACCAGAAACAGCACTAGAAACAATAATTCCAGCTCACTTCAGCATCTGTTTTTCTTTGCCATCAAAGGGCACTTTAGTTATCTCCCTTGTTAGCACCCTCTGATAGATTTGCCTAACAGCATGCTTTATGTGTTAAAACTCTGGTGACAAAAGAGAAAGGAATAACAGAGCCTGGAAAAAAAGTATTTAGTTCTGTACAATCCATATGTTTTCTTTTTTTTTTTTTTTTTTTTTTGTCCTGCCCTTGCAATGATCAGTTACGAAAATTATTATTCTATGACTGTTTTCCATGTGACTAAGGAAGCTCTTGGAACCTTACATCAATGCAAGAATTTAATGTGAGTTGGTCCAAAAGTATCATTCATTGTATGTTTGAAGCATCCTGGTACAGGGGAGCCCACCTGTCTGTGGCCTTTCACAGAGGCTCTTTATGCAAATTACATAGAGAGTTTAATTTGCACGTCGGGAGAAATTTGCATAGAATAGTAAATAAACACTTTCAGCATTCCTTGCTCTGAGCATTGGGGTTGAATATCCAGCTTGAGCAGAATTTGTTGCCTGTCTTTGCAGTACATGTTTGAAAATGTCACTGTTGCTGGTGATTAGGGCAAGAGATGATAAAGTTTTATGGCTTTCTCAGATAGAGAGTATTCCTTTGGGCTCTGGGGGAATAAATGAACTGTCAATATATACTGAACATAGGAATTCATGAGGGACACCAGCAACATCAGGGAAAATACAAATCTAGTGAAAGGTAGGACAGTGAGGTAGCCCTGAAATAAGAACCAAATACATCATAACAAAGTTATAAGCCTCTTTCTGAAAGAAAATGATATAAAACAGTAATAAGCAGGTGAAGGGTGTGAAGCTGTTTTCTCCCCATATGTAGTGTTTTTGTTGTTACAATACTGGGAACAGTTCTAGTATCTATATTTTGAAAAGGCTGTTTGGAAGCCAGAGGGAGCATGGAAAAAGGCAATAAAATCTTTGAAGGCTAGAGAACAATTTCTTTGTTTAGTTTCTCAAGAACTGTCAAGTGCACTGTGATGTGATTTCAGTCCTGAAAGACATATGAGAACAAATGCCTGGAACTGGGAGCTAGAGAATGTCCAGGTAGAAACACACCATTGCAAGCAGCTTAAGACAGGCTCTGTCCATCCTGGTAAATGGATGTTTTTGGGGGATGTGATTCAAAACACCTCTTAAGGGTAAAACTCCACAGGACATGAATATATAAGCAAGAAAACAACAGCACTGAAGATCAATGTCTTTAAGCATTATGCAGATCAAAATGTTGATCAATGTGTTCATGGTCCAGAGGCACAATTATCCATTAGCATCAAGGCCATCACACTCCAAGAAGAAGCACATTTATTAAAGGAATACATAACTTTCAGATGGCAACCAGGGCTTCTGATGGGATGAGCTTAAGGTTATCATTTTTGAAGTGACGATGAAAATCTTTCAGACAACACATTTTTAAACAGTGACTACAAAATTTTTTAAAGGAACATTATTCTTAGTCTGAAGAAAAAATTCGTTGCCTTCTTTTTTGTGTGTGTTTATGTCAATGCTGGAAATAATGACTACTGAGTGACATCTAGTGGATGTGATGATGCTGAACACTAAAAATTCAAAGGTAAAAACCTTTTGAATGAAGCCAGACTTGTAATGCTGGCAAAGGGACCACATAATTAAAATGTTATGCATTGTAGGAACACGTAGGTAACAAGCCAGAGAGACAGAATCCAGCTCTTCAAGGAAACGGAAATTTAAGCAAATCTAAATATGCCAGATTTTTCTTTTTTAGGTCCCTCCAATTCTTGTGTAAAAAAATCCCTATACTACTTCCTGCTCATTTTGCATGGCCTTTTGTACTTTATATAATCTACATGCAGAGACCTTTTACCAGCACACTCACTGTAAATCACAATCTGTCCCATAACCCTTGTATGGTGCTGAGGGCCTTCTCATGTTGTTTTCGATGGGTATTTTTCCTTTTTCATGTCTATTTCATTTTTTCAGAATTTAATATGAATTCATCCTTGAGGCTTACTGGCCACAATAAGTCTGGAGTTGCTTTACAGTGAGTTGATGATGACAGAAAATGGTAGTTTTTCATCAGAGATTATTGAAGAGGAATACCTGAAATGCTTGCCTGCCTTAATTCTCTTTTTGGGAAGATGTATTTCTGGGAAGACCACATTTCAGAAACTGAAATACAGAGACTTCCAATTTTTGAAGCTGAAGGGAAAAAATGCCAAGAGAAAGCTCTTATATCCAAAGGACACGATTCATCAGGTGTCTTACAGGATGCTTAACTTTGCTGATCATTAAGCACGTAATTGTGAGCTCTGGATTTTTCATCTTGTCCACAGAACTTTCCCAGGGCTCTGTAGCACCTTTTAAACTCCCATTTATGAATTTTACTTTACCCAAGTTCACAAATGTAAATTCATTTTTTTCCACATTTATTAGATAAAATTTAAACAAGTCCTTGGATACAGCAAGACATTGCTATTCTGTTGATAAACTCAATCCCAAAGTTTCTAACATGGGATCTATGGAAGAAGTGGTAAAGAGTACTGATTACTGACAGATTATTATAGTGGAATATAAATGATATGTATTCTGAATGTTAAGTAATTTCATCTATTGTGTCTAATCTACAGATAAGATAAATTAAATCTATATTAGATATGGTCAGTAAAGATATTCTAAGTGTGGAGAATAAAGTGTAGTGAGATAAGTGATTTTATACTGATTTTTGTACATGAGAGGACTTTCTTAATAATAAATCAGCTTTTAGAGATATATGTTGTTTTGCCATATCTGTTATTTTAAGGATTGGTGTGTTGTAACTTCATCTGTACCCACTCACTGATTCCTCCTGCCCAAGGCCAGTGAGATGTTGGTTGCAGAGAGTCAGACATTCCGTGATCCATCCCTAGGAGATGCTGCTCCATGTGCTCCACTCTCCCATCTTTATCTGGAGCCTCACACACTCCTGGTGCAGCCAGGAGGGGAAGCTGGAGCTGCAGCAGTCACTGTTCCTGCTCCAGCCAGAGCCAGGGTGGCTCTGTCTTGTGGCAGGTGGTTTTCAAATTTCAAAATTTCAAATACCTGTTCACAAGCCACTGCACGTTCCTAGCAATGAGCGTGTCAGAGTGCAGCAGTGCCTCATCCATAATGGTCTATGAAGGTGGGAAATCAATACCACACACCTATGAGAAGGGGAGGAGTGGAGTGCAGGCTGCAAGGAAGGATTTAGAGCTGCTTTGGATTTTTAACTCTCGTCCCCCACTCCTCATTCACCCTGCTTCCCCATATGAATTGTAATAGCAATCTATCTTTTAAAGGAATTTAATTTGATTTATTTTTCTCTATACAAAAAACCTGCACTATATTTGCATGCAGGTATCCCTTTTTATAACAACTGCTAGTCTTTCTGCGACAGCTTGTACCTGTGTGTGAGCAAGGGCTATGTTTTTATTTTAAAAGAAATCACATTTATAAGATACAAATCTTGTTTTTCCTTCATTGTATATTCTGTCTAGGTTAACTAAAAAAATAAATTACAGAGTCATTTAGGCTGGAAAAGACCTCCAAGATCATCAAGTCCAAAGTTTGACTTGGAGAGAGGGTAAGAGTTTTTCTTCCTGGATGGAAGTTTTGTCGTTGGCTTGAAGGAGTACTGCAATGAAACTGCCAGTCCCACTCCCAGAATTCCATATGGATGAAGATTCATGACAAGAAGCCATTAGATCATTTTATCTTGAACTGCAAAATGTCAAGGCTGGGATTATTTTTTTTGTTAGTTGTCTTCCTTAAACTTGTGGTGAAAAAGATATATCAACACTTGAACCAAAATAAAATAAAAGCTTGTGTCCTGGGGTGGGGGAAACAAGCACCACAGTTTTGACAAGCTCCAAAATACAAAGAGGTATTTTTTAAAATATGCTTGAAGAATGGTAGGCACTAGCATGAATGCCAGTAGCAGAACTAATGTTATGTTCATACATCTCTGTGTTTATTAGTAAGAACATATGAAAATTAGTAATTGAGCCTCCATTACAAATTGTTTGAAGAAATACTATCCTTTAAAGTGATACATTGAGTACTTGCACCTTTCTGATAATTAAGTTTCCATTAACTGCCCTATATTGACCTGAAAGCATCATAATTTGTCACAACACTGTATAATAGAAAAACAATTATAGAATCACATAAATTGTTTATCAGCTCAAAAATCGTGTACGTTTCATCTTTTTCACTTTTAACCTGAGCTTTTTGCATTATTGCAATAAGAATAGAATTTACTTCCTGAATACTCTGACAACCAATTATTTCTCCTTTCTATTTTCCTAGCAATAACAAGTCAAAACATATCTAGCCCTAAATTGCTCCAGAAAACAGTAATTAAAACAGTTTCATAAAGCAAGCTGCAGAAAGGAGATATATATTCTAATAAACTGTTTAGATTATATTTGTGATGCAAATGTGTGCTTTCCCAAAATAAATGAGGCTATCACTTTGTTGTTACAGATATCTTTCATCTATATAAAGATGTATTTTCATTTTAATTTGCAGTTTGTTATGTACTTCCTAAAATCTTTCCCCATTCCTCATCTTTAGAGTAAAAAAATACATACAGAATAAAATATATGACCTGTAATATATTACAGGAGTCAAATAAGATTATCCATTCCTTTTTTATTCTTTTAGTGCTTTTCTCCCATTCTAATCAATACAAACCTTAATTCACCTTTTACTAATTATTTTGCTATTTTAGGATAATAACATTCATAACTATTCAGCATTAAGATGTCTGAACAGGAAATTTTCCTTTTTTTTAGGTGCATGTGTTTTGCAAGAAAAAGGAATTATTTGTGTATTTATAAATGTTTTATTTTTATGTAGCATAAATACTTATTTAAGAATAATAGTTAGATAATTAGACACCAATTGTGTTTTCCACTTATTGGTCAAGGTTTGGACTCGATGATCTTAGAGGTCTCTTCCAACCTGAATGACTCTTTGATTCTGAATCAAAGAATTTTCCAATCTGAATGACTGGAAGAATGATTCTCTAAGAAAAATTAAAAATGAAAAATTAAAAATGTGGAATACACTGCACAGTATCTGTATTAAATTAAAAAGGCATAGTCATGTGCACAGTATATGAATGTTTATGCTCCTATCAGAGGAAAGTCTCTCAGCTGGGAATGACTTCTACGTCATGTGTGGTGTGACTCAGACTTTAAAAGCTGTTCTCTCTCAACTGTATCCATAGTAAAATCTGTCTGTTGTCTTTTCTTTGGAAGTGCACAGGAAAAGATGGGCACATCCTAAGGACTGTAAATCCCAAGTAACAGTGAAAACTTACTATGTTACTTAAAATGCAGGTAATAAAATCTCTGTCTGTCTTTTCCTTCCCCTTGGAATCTTCCTGGACAAATCCAAGATTTTCTCCAATGCCCTGGTGACTCTCCCAGCTTGTTGGTTTGGAGCATTGAGAAAGACAGAGACATTTTTTAGCAATTCCAATTACAAATATACAGGCTGTTAAAAAAAATTGAGTGCCAACAGCATGCCCAGAACCAGGGAATACACTTGCTGAGAAATGCAGCACCATTTATTTGGGGGCTTTCTTTCACTCTTTCCTCAAAAGGTACCAAAGACAATTGATTATGAATATTTCTTGTTTTCCCAGAGATATATACAGGAATACATATATGTGTATACATGTCTGGGTATTTATACGTGTGTATTATATAAGTATTTCGCTATTCTACTGAATTACTTAAACGTCACTAAGGAATGTATTCTTCACTCTGTGAGACAGGGTAGAAAACCTTCAAGGGAGGCTGTCAGCTTGCTGATGATATACAAATAAAATGGAAGACTGAATCCTCCACAGAGGAGCAGTTACCAATGTGAGAGGTGGTACCTCTGATATATTTTTTGTTTATTACATAAAATGTAACAGAAGGGAAACCGATTTCTAAAACATCTGACTGCTTACAGTTTTGTATTATAGCCAGCAAATGTTGCATAATAGTGATGTAGTGACATTTCCTTGCCAGTGTGACCTTTGTTCATAGGAGTTAGAAGCTAAATGGATGTTAATGGAGTCACTGATGACTTTACCTTTTAGGAACTGAGCCAAGATTGATGGAAGTGTCAGCACCCAAAACTGCATTTCAGCATATTTGTAAGTGTAAGACTTGGTAGAAACCTTGATATTCCTTGCTGTGACCTTAAGTTGTACTTTCCACTGCTGACAATATCAACTACTGTTGTTCCTTTTTTCCCTTCTTGGATGTGTGATTTGTCCTAAGGAACGTGCAAGGAAAAACACATTGCAGAAGAGTGACAGGAAGGATGAAAATGTTTGTGCTGTGAGTTACCCAAACGACCTCTCTCTCTCGCCTCTCTCAAATAAACACTTACTTTCAGCTAAGAATGTCTAAGACAGGCAGTGGCTAAAATGTCACTGCTACAGTTTATATCTGCTCTGACCACGTTGTAGGAACACTGAAGGGTCTGCAATTAACTTGACCAGTTTTCTCCATGCAGAAAAGTGAAAGTCCCAAGGGGAGAATCCTGACTCTACAGTGTCATCCACATTTCTGATTTCAACCTAAACTACCGTAACCCAATTTTCCAACAAGTTGAACACACACCTGTCCCACTTACACCTCCTAAAGTCGTACACACCTGAAAGTTCTTAAAATTTAATTGCATCAAAGGTCTGGAAGAAGTAGAAAGAAAATTGTTTGGCTCTACTCTCAGGGTTCAAAAAGTTCAGTAATCCAAACACAGCTTGCACCTCAAGCAGACACACTTGAACCAGGCTCAAACAAGCTGATGTCGATGTTAATACAATTAAGTCTGACTTTATAAAGTTGTTTAATCAGCTGGTATGGTAACTTATCTTCCTCCTGTCTCCTTCACTTGCAAAAGTGTTTTGCATATGAGAACAACATCAAATGATAGTTCGGGGAAAACCTGCTCTTTGGTGAGATGCTAAATAGGGATGATGTCTGGTATTCCTGAATTGGGGTCTTACAGGAAAGTTTTGAACCTCAGGTAACTTTATCTAGACTCATATCACTGTAAATAAAAGAAAAAATGTATGAAGGTAAAATACACTTTTTGTCTTGTTGTTTTCTCATGGATTACTCTAAACTTTGTTGTGCTAATGTAATATTTGTGTTTCCATAAAGAAGGAAGAGGAAAATACCATTGTAGTTCCACAGGATATCACAAATTTTTGATATTTTCAAGTTTATGGTTGTCATTTTTCTCCATAATCATGAGAAAGGAAGCCCTTCTATGGCTACTAATGCATTTTTAAATGCTTTTCATGTGCAAATTGTCATCTTGAAGAGATATTTCCTGTTGAAACACATTTATAATTGCAGAATATTCCTGAACCTTCTTTTTCTTCAATATTCTATAAACCAGATGTGACTGGAGCCAAGTAGTGAGGCAGATATTTAAAAAGTGATCCTAGTATTAGGAAATGCAATTCCTGTGATCTTTGGCATTTGGGGTCAGTAACATTCTTCAGTGGATTCATTTTCAGAAAGATCTTTTTAATCAGTTCTATTTAACAGTCATTCTACTTAAAAAGAAACAAAATCACAATAACTCTGTGAGCTTAGTAATTGTTGTCTATGACAGTGGATTTTTAACAGTATTTTTAAAGTACATATCAAATAGACAGTGGATAAATGGTTGCAGAAATCATTATCTAAAGAACTTTTAATGGAACAAATAACAAAGTGAGAGTATACCCATTGCAGGTTGTTACAGAGGTGGCCTTTATAGTACCACCCACCTTCTACTCAGCCTCCAGAAGTCAGAAAAATGCAGTGGGGGTTTCTGATTCAGAGATGCAATTTCAGCTGCAATTGCTGAGCTCACCATGGCTCAGAGGGGTGGTTTCATTTCATCCCTGTCCCCTGAGTCACCCTTGTGCCTGCTCTGGCATGCGTCTGTCTGCTTTTCATCAAGAGCTGATTTGATTGCCCGAAAGTAAATTATCAGCTCTTTTTCTTGCAGCTTAGCCACTTTGTTGCAGTGTTGGACATACACCACAACCGTGTTGTTGCAAAGAAAGCGGTGAGAACATTTGTGAGGGATGGGAAAAGAGAGGATAGATGAATCAGGTGAAGTGGGCCCTGCTGTTCTGGCTGTGGGAAGGCACTACATCAGCTCTGCTGTAGTGCATGACTACACCCTGAGAGAGTGGCTCTGTGTCCCACTGCTCCAGGTCACTGCTGGTGTAACTGCAGTGTAGGAAATACATGAAGCTGACATAATACTGAAATAACAGTATTACATCTTATAAAGTAGAGGTACTGTGACTGACTTTTCCTCCCCATCTGCTTTGTTTGCAGTCTCAAATAGATCGAATCAATGCCTGTACATCTGTAAAACACACTCACTGGTTTTACATCACATACTGTTAAGACTGGGTTCTTTTCTTAGTAAAGGATCCTCCAAAAAGAAATCACAATTTGAATAATTAACCCATCACAATATTTGTATTGTTAAAGTTAATTTGACAGTACTTTTCCAGTCCTTAGTCTCTGAAAATAATGTACTGCTGTTTTGAGTAGTGGCTCTGTAGGTCTGGTTCTGCTTCACCCTGGCAAGTGGACACTGCTTTATTTTAGCAAAAGCCTCTAGATTTTAGGATCTCCTGAACAACTCTGATGGTAGGGATGATGAACCTTTTCCAAACGTGCATGTCCTCAGTTGTAGGGCTGATGCCACTTCAGTTCTTTCACTGTGTCCCTTTCTGCTGTAGACCTCTCTTCCCACATTTCATTTTCTAACTGCATACAGGGACATTTCTGGATGGAAAATCTGTGTGAGAAGATGCTTCCCCCCCCCCCGATATCTGTAGCTACCTTTGTTCTGCAAACATTCTTACAAAAGAACAATTAAAACTTATTCAACAATTATGTGAAAAGTAAGAAAACATCATTCTTACTCTTTACGAGATTCTGCTCAAATTTTGCTAAGTCCAAACTTTAAGATGGTAAAATAATTGTCTGCAGAAAGTGTGGGGTTTTTTTAACTTCAGCAATCAACTCTGTGTTTTCAACATCTCCAGTTACTGTTTGGACCTGATTCTCCTCTCTCTGTTGAAACACGGGAATTTAAGGAGGGTTGCTTTTGACTTACAGTGGGGCAACTAAGAAAAGAATCAAAGTGAAATAGTTCAGCAAAATTTACTATTTGTGGCAAAATCAGTCTTTTTTGGTAAGAGATCTTCTTCTGAAGTGTCTGTTATATCTGTGTCTTCAGCAGAAAGCTTGAGCTAGAAAATTGTTATATTGTCTAAGAAAGTTGTTTAGTTTCTGAAGTGCCAAACTCTACAGTATCTTGCCCTTTTTTAAAACTTTCAGGAGAAGTTTTGACACGTGGTTAAACTGATGCAGACTTCAGAACACTTGAAGCCTAGGACATAAAATAACTGAAACTAAAGGTTTGAACAGAGTGATAAATATCAATGGCTTTTTATTTCCTAGCTTAAAGTAGACCTATCATAAAATACTTAAGTCCCAGCAGCTTTTCTCAGTGATATTTGGAGTGATTTGGATAAAAGTGGACCACTTACAACTCTTTATCTGGAATATCAGAATATACCTCAAAGTTTTTCTTTCTGAAGGTGTGCTGGTTTAACGTTAACTTCTTCGTGGGATTTTGTGTGTCTTGGATTTCTGCTGTCCTGATTAATAACACACTGGGATCAACATACATCTTTGCCAGGTTGGATGGAGCTTGGAGAAACCTAGTCTAGTGGAAGGTGTCCCTGCCCATGGTAGGGGGGTGGAACTGGATGGTTTTTGAGGTGCCTTCCAACCCAAACCATTCTATGATTTTGTGATTCTATGATCTGTGATCTGAACTGGATTTCGCTCAGTAGAAGGAAGATATGGATAATAAACAAAGAACAGAAAAGGCAAGTGTTTATGTTTTGGGGCTCTTTTATCTGCTCAAATGTAAAGGAACAGCTCTGTGTGATCACTACCACTAGAGAAAAGACAAGGGCTGAGTTGTTGATGGTCAGTGAGAAGGACTAGCAAAGTGAGCAACTAAGTGCTTTAATCTGTTTTGTAAATTATGAACATTTTTATGACTACAGTAAGTGACAACTAGAAAGAAGGAAAACTCATAACTAACCTATAATTTTAAAAATATCAACAAAAAAATAATCACCATTCTTTTTGGTTTTTTCCCTGGTTTTCATGTGAAAGATTTAATAGCAGCACATTTCACAGCAGGATAGCTGGAAACAGCTTTACTACCAGGAGGACACTTGTGAGCAGTGAAGCCAGAAGATTATACCACCTCACTCTCTAGCAGTTTATTAGGATTAAATGTTCAGTCTCTTGCTTGAAGGTGATTATGAGATGAACTGGGGCAGGCTATGATGCATGCAAGCAATTTTCTTTCATCTAATGTCAGTAGTAGTTGTGATAAACCTTAAAAACATGCATACTAAAAAGTATATTTAGAGTTCGACTCACTAAGTTGTATACCTATAATTTCAGTTTCATAAAAAATTAAGTCTTGAGGAAGAGGAGGAAAATTAGCTGGAGGGTTTGCTTACTTTAGCTCTGAAAAAAATAAAGAAAAGTTAACTTCTTCTAAAAGAAACAGTCTTAGGTATATCACACAATGTATAATTACTTATATGCTCCTTCTGAACAAAAGGTGATTTTTCATTTCATACCACAAATTAGATATCTTCAAACCACCATTGTTCACTAAAAACCTTTGACAAGGAAACACAGAGTCTGCTGAGCTACCTCTGAGCCAGAGATTCCTCTGAAATTCAGGTTAAGGTTCATATAAATTAGTGTAAAGGCAAGTATCACACTCTTTAAAGCCTCAGTAGACCTGGCCCTGTGTGTTTCCCCACATTTGAGCACGGCTGTGCACTTCAGAAAAGACAAATTGTGTCTGAGGTGCAATACAGTGTGTGTTCTCCACTTAAATCATCATCCCAGCTGTGGGCTGTCAAATCAAATCCCTCCACACTGATTTGTGTCCATGGATTTCACGCTGGGTTTACAAAACTGGTTTGGTAAATAAATTCAGGTCTCTGAACTTGATGTCTGGCATATTTGTATGTTCCTTTTGCTGCAAAATTCATATTCTCACAGCTATTCTGATCATTATTTTTGTCATCTTTATACTCCAAGCCTATTCAGTAAATTGTAGGAATATCCTAACAGCTTTTTACTCCTCTCCAGTGTTTGTATTACCATATAAACTTTTTGTTTTGGTGATAACTTCAGTTATCATTGATTAGTTTCCCAATGCTGTGAAAAATAAACTGTTTATATTAAACTCATACCAGAAGAATAATAGGTGAAATGTTACTCAGTGTTTATTGAGTAAGCACCCACAAAATTCCAGTGTCCATTTCCTAAAAATCCTTGGCACTAAAAGTGATTGTTGAAATCTCATGATTGAAAGAAAACTCAAAACAAATTGAAGGATGCCATGGATTTCTTGCTGATCAGACTTATACACTGGGTTTTTTTACATGAGAACAGCAAGACATAACTTCAGGACTTTTGATCTCTAAAGGAAGTTTTATTAAAAGGTGGAAGAACTGAAACTGCTGGGCGCAGTAGATTGAAATGAAAACTTTAAAATTTAGTTTCTTTCTTATCCATTGCTTCTTTGTAAAATATTTTTTTTCTGTTTTGTTGGGACTTTTTCTTTTGTGGGTTTTTTTTTCAAGATGGGGTTTCACAGCTGAGACAAGCTGATCTTAGTGCTTGCTGACAGTAACAGAGGCCATTTTACCCTCTGGTCTTATCCTCAGCCTTAGACTGATTCTAGTTATTATCTGATACTTATATGACCTCGTACAGGAGAAGATTATGATTTTTCTTTTTTCTTGGTTTTTTTTTTTTTTTTGTTGTTGTTTAGTTGGTTGGCTTTTTGGGGTTCTTTTCCTTGGATAGATTAATTTTTCATTATTTTAATAACCTAGGAGACAAAAATGTAATCTGGGTTTGCATAAGAAAAGTGCACAATTGTTATGTTTGTAGTGATCCAAAACTGACTGACTTTCTTGTTTATTAAAGATTTAACAGATTGAAATTGTCTTGTGTTGCCCCTCTGCTAAAAAAAACACAAAACCAATATCCCTTGCCATAGACCTACCCAAAACCATAAAACACTTTATTTATATTTAGAAGTTCTGAAACATTATTTCTTGAGTTTTGTATTCTGAAAGAAAAGATAAACTGTGTACTGTGTCCCTGGGCCATGTGACACCCAGTGAGATTTCTAATTCTGGTCCTTCACATACCTCTTTTTCTGTCATCACAGGTTGCCTGATGTATTTTAACTGTTCGAGCAATGAGAGAGACATGAGAGCATTAAGGAAAATGTAATTACAGGTTTTATACCACAGTAATAAAGGCATCAATAATTAGTCCAAACTGCAACTCCCCTTGTCCAATAACTGTTGTTCTGGAGAACAAAAAATAGTGGAAAATATTATATTTCAGCCTGCAAAAGCAAAATCTTTCAGTCCACGTGTCCAATAATGGTTAACCTGGATTCTGAATAAAAAATGTGAACTGCATATGCAGATGTGGGAGGTGTCTTTAAGAGAAAGATTTTTTTTTTTGGTGTGAAAAAGGTAATAAAAATAATGCATACAAAGGTGGACAGTGATTTATTAACAGAACAAACTCTTACTTTTCTTCTAGAATATGTGTACTGGATAGGGCATATATATATATATGTATATATATATGAGATTCTTTTATATGATAGATAGATATGATAGAGGAAACAGTACACCAGTGAGGGAGTAATAAATGTGTCTTGCAGGTTTATTTGCTCACACTGTTCATAAATTCCATGAATAGGACATGAAATGCTCCTACCAAGCTTGCAGAGGAAGACCACTGTATTGAACTATGTTCCCTCTGAACCTTTCTGCTAAAGGTGGTAGTGGACCTTACCTTTCTTATTGACCTGACAACAAAAAATGCTCACTCTGTCATGCTGTGAGTAAGAACCAACTTTTCTCATAAGAGAGATCACTGAGATCTTAAAACAGCACCAGGGAAGCTGCCAGTGAGAACTCCCTCCACCACCCCTCCATCAAAAAGATGCTTTAAGCTCTGGAGCTTACTAGCACTGACCATTTGAAACACCCAAACAGAGCAGGAAATATCACACCTGTGAAAATATTTTTAGCCAGCCCAGCAAGTGTTGCAGGCATTTCAAGTGGCTGCCTGTTCTGATGCTGGGGGGAAATTAGACTGAAGTCCCAGGAATGGACAAATCCTGAAGTTAAGTAGCAACTTATGGGGTGACTTAAGACCTCACAAAAAGGGAGAATGCTAAGAAAAGTAGGTAGTTGTGTTCCTGCCTAGAATATCTGAAACTTCACAGATCTTATGAAGCTCTCACGAAGCAACTTGGGTTATTATGCAGAGGGATCTCCATAGCAATTTTCTGAGGCACCAAAGGTAGCAATGTGTTGCACAAAAACAACACCTCCTGTCTCTTGAGGATCCAAACAGGGGCATCTGTGTGGCCATTTGTTAAGTGTGCCACAGTGTACCTCCAGGCAGCAGATTCACAGCTGCTTTGTTATATTAGGAATTTTAAATTAGTTTTGCTGAGGCACAAGGACAGTTTTACTTAGTTTGTCTACTATATCATGCATTTTTGAATTCAAGATCCTTGCCTCTTCATATGGAGAGACACATTGCAGATGTTTACACTCTGTAGAAAAAGTGAGGATTCTGGTTAAAGGTAGATGCTCTGTCTTGAATAGACTGAAACTTTTTTAATCAAAAGTATATTGAAATATAAATATAATAGCAGGGAGACACTGAGAATTTAGCTCAAAAGAAGGGTTTTTGTGCAAACGCCTCAGAATAAATCCCAACTCAGAAATTCATTTGAGTGCTACTTTCAAAAGAAACTGTGCAAAAAAAAAATCAAAACATAAAGTTTGTTGTTCTTTGAGACTTAAAAAAATAATTGTCTGTGTGACAGAAATAGTTGCACATATTCCTGGCTAAAGGAAGTTATTTCTTTTTGACTTTTTGTGCCTGTAGACTGGTAATATCTTCTGAAAGCCAAAACCCTCAGTGACTCTGACATGTGGTTCCCAGTCACTGGACCTCTCTTTATTTCTGGTCAAACAAAGGATGGAACAACTCCAACCTGTGAAGGTTAAATAATACTATCTCTTCTTTGAATGATACTGTTTTGCATTTCATGGGGAAACAATCTCCTCTGCTAATCTCCTTCATTTTCCAAAAAAGCCTCCAACCACTATCCTATTGGGCTGGAATTTAAATCTGCCCTCCTGGACTCAGATCATGCTACTGGTTCTCACCTTCATGCATAACTTTCTCCAAGAATGGGATTAGCTGTGCTTTCAGACCTTTGAGAAACTCAGCACTGCAGACAAGCAGCTGTAGTGCTCGGTACCAGATGTGCTGCTTTGACAACAGTTGCAAAAAACTTTGTGCCTATTTCTTAACTCTCCATTCTTTACTGATAATGGGACCTGAATATATATTCCTTGACGCATTCATCATCATCATGCCTGAGCACCATGTGTAAATCAACCTTGTTGTCAGAGAGAAGCCGTTCTGGAGGTAGCAGCTGTGGCCTTTAGCTACCTCTGCATTTAGGTGTGCATGTGGTAGTTTACCTAAATTTCCTCTTGAGTTAAAGAGTTCTGGATGAAGCTGTTCATTCACTCCCAGACACACCTTTCTCCCAAGGGGTTAGTCAGCATCGGGGTTGCCGTGAAATTTGAGGGCTTTTAATCTTAGGTGGGTAAATATAGAGGCAGACAACCATCCTACAGTTTGCAGCCCAGGAGAGCAGTGGTTTCTGAGGCTGCTGCAGAGTATGTTAAGGTTGTTAAAGTTGTTAGAAATGCTTTCATTGACTTATTGGAAATTCAGTATGAGAAAGTTTTGCACAGGATACCAAACTACTTATTTAAGGATACGGGAAAACCTCAGGACACACAAAAATATTCCAGAGGGTGTGTTTAGCTATTTGCTACGTTTGAATGCAATGCTCCATAGCCACTCACAGAGGGCAGACAAATTATGAAGTTCTTTGTCTGGAACACTTATTTCTTGAAGGAGGCAGCACGAGCTGAGAGGAAGAAGAAACCACTCATTTTTATATCTGCGCCATGTCTTCCAAGCCTAATTATGAAACACTTAATCGCAGTTTGAAAGCAATTTGACCCGGGCTGGAGAGAAACAAGATGAACTCGTGATACTCGGCAGTGACAGCAGATGGCACCAGTGTCCCGCGTTGGAGGAAAAACTCACCTTTTCCCAACGTAAATTGCACAATAAATCCTTGTTTGCTCTCACCAGTTTAATACAACAAAGCCAAAGCAATATGTCAATTTTAATAGATTCTTAAGGCTGACTCTTTTGGGTGTTTCAGGCATGTGCTTGTGACGGAAATGCAGTTTCCACCATCTGATGCTGGAGAGAAACAAGAAAAATGTCTGAACTGTTGTTCAGCAAAACTTATTGCTTGCATGTTGGCTAAAGATAATCTAATTGTAAAAGCCTGTTGCTTGGGAATTTTTAGCCTTGTAGCTCCCAAGAAAGATATTTATCCCATGTATAAAATATTCTGTGCTCTATATATTAGTAATCTAAAAGTTTTAAAGAACAGGTAAATTATGATTTACATCACAGTAATTTCCATACAAAGTACCTGAAACAGAAAAAATCTGGCTACTGAAATCTATGTATAAGTTACTGGCATCTCCAAAAAACTGCAGGTGACGTGGTTACAAAAGCTAAGAACCACACAGGCTCTTCATGGTATTTATTTTGTGTTAAGATGCCTGTATGAATAGGTAGCCCCTACCATCAGTTTTTCGCCTTCCTGTAGGGACCTTGTGCCCCAAGACTTTCAGCTTTTTTCAGGTACAAGGGGTAAGAGGGATGAGCTATACAAGCCACGTATGCATATGAGTATTTTTAATCATGCCATGTAGATATTGTATGCTTTTATGATATTAAATACTGCTTACAGATATATTTTTTTTACACACTTAAAAAAAAATTGTATTATGTTTATCTGCATGATGGTTCTAACGTGATGACAGTAGGGGCAAATTCTTTGCAAATAGCACTGATGTAGGTTACTATTTAGACATGTTTAGAGTAGAGAATACTGAAATCATCAGCTATTGCAAGGCCAGCGATTGAAAGAGGGATAAGGAGACCCATTGGTTATTCCCTTGGCTTAATATTATGTTTATTATTACATTTTCATATTTGCTTATTGAAAATAGCCATGTGAAGATAATAAGCTGAAGACCATCTTCATTTCTGAGCACTCTCAAGTATTCAGTCCCCAAGGATTTTGAAGCTGGTGTGCTCTAAATTTGTAATAAAATAACCTTTTAATTGGTAAGCGTAGAAAATATTACTTTTATAAATATTTGATGAACAGAAATGTTTTATCTATTCATTAGACTCCAGAGTAATATATGTTCATTAGCAGAAGATGAATAACAGCATTTAATATTCTTTGTTTACAACTGAAGGTCACATGGAAGAATATATTAGTATGTACCTTGTGACCTTCACATTTTGTCAGTTTTAACAAGAATGGAGTTGTTTCCATTTGTATGGTCAGATCTGTGTTTGATTTCCAGCTTTAATTAACACAATTACATTCACTCTCTGTGACAACTAAAATGCACTGTGATTGACAAGACTGGTTTGTACACTTACAGATTTTGGTCAGAAAAAGGGTAAAAAGTCCTTTTTAAAAAGAATTTTTTTTTTTTTTCACATGCTCAGAATGCAGTCGTGAATTACTATTGTGTATACAAATTGCTATTATCAGAAATAATTGGAAATAGGTATCAGAAATTACATCAGATTGTTTTTATTTTCAAATATGTATCTTAATAAGAAATAACAGTCACAGAAAGAGAAGGGTACAGTGGATCTCTGGCACTGCATATCTCAGGAGCCGTGGACACTCTCCAAGCTCTCAAGGCTGTTAGATAGCACAACTCTGTTTAAAATTGTATGACTGGTAAGTGTATTACACTTATAGCTTTCAGGCATGATTTCACAGAACAGACAGCAGGGAGGAACAAAGAAACAGTGGGCTGAGAAGAAATGGTGCTTAGAGCTCATCAAAAGCTAATTTCGTCAGATTGGCTTTTGAATGGAACTGTGATTTCTAGAAAATCATAATTTTCTTGAAAAAATTATTCTACAGTTAATCTTGGGAACTGGGGTTTAGTCATACTTCAACCTAGAACAGAACCATGGAATCACTGAGTTCATTAAAAAAAGTTCTCTCTTTTTCTTACTGATTTTAAAATGAAAAGAAAGTCAAAATATCAGAGTTTCCTCCAGGATGCACATTTAAACAACAACAAGTAGAGAAAAACTGTTCCAATAAGATGTTTAATTTTGTGGAAGGCAAAGCTGTGGCCCAGCTGCTGCAGGTAATATATTTTGGTAACAATATAAAGATCTCACCAATGTGGTGTTCTGCTTTTTTAGTAGTTAGGCTGTGATGTTCTTTTCCTTGTTTCCATAAAATATAGTCTAAAGAGAATTCCTGTAGCATAAATGAGTCACACTATATGATGCATTTAAAGGATGTGTCCCCTGCAAAAAAAAAGAAGGAGAGAGAGAGTTACTTTAGCACGAGAGGACACGACCTCAAGTTATGCCACGGGAGGTTTAGATTGGATATTAGGAAAAATGTTTCCACTGGAATGGTGGTCAGGCATTGGAAAAGGCTGCCCAGGGAAGTGGGGGAGTCACCATCCCTGGAGACATTTAAAAGATGTGTGGATGTGCTGCTTAGGGACATGGTTTAGTGGTGGGCTTGGCAGTGCTGGGTTAGCAGTTGGACTCAATGACCTTAAAGGTCTTTTCCAACCTAAATAATTCTGTGATTATTTAGTTGTCACACATAATCTGTAAATGTAAGCCTCTCCCTCCCCACTTCCCCACCCCATCCTTTTTATTCAAAAACAGAGCTGAAAAAACACCTCAAATCTTCATCCTAATGTTAAACTACTCAATTTTCCCCCCTCATTTTGACATTACACTCTAAATGCAAACACTGAACATTGACTTCTTTGCACTGCTGTAGCCCATACTCACGGTACAACAATAAGGTATTACCCACAGAGAAAATAACAGCAATAAAACCTGTAATCATTGTGCTTCTGCCATCAATATTTCTGTAGTAAGACCTGAACTATGCTTTATCCTCGTGCATTTGATTTATATTTCATTGTCTACTTTTGTCTGTGCAAAAGCACTTTCTTCTTGTTTGCATAAATATATACATTGCATAAATAGCATTGGCTATGAAGGAGTCAGCTTAAAGGAGCCAAGCATGAATTACACATATTCAAAGCAAGAAATAAATAGATAATCTCTTTTAAGGGAAGTTTGTCGAAATGGACACCTTCCACTAGACCAGGATGCTCAGAGCTCCATCCAGCCTGGTCTTGAACACTTTCAGGGATGAGGCATCAGTAGGTTCTCTGGGAAACCTCTTCTGGTGTTTCATCACCCTCACAATAAAGATTTTTTCCTAATATATAATCTAAACCTACGCTTAAGGGTTTAAAAGAAAAAGAGAAAAAAAAAAAAAGGAAGCTATTTACAATGTTATACAACAGGAACTTCACCCTAAAGATTTTTAATCAGAAGCAATGCCAGTGTGTGCAAAACCTCAACCACCATTCCAGATCATTCAGGAGACAAATTTGATTTTTTTTTTTCCTCCCCCTCATGAAAGACATGTACAGTCTCCCTAAGTATGACATAGGCCAGTTACTTAAGTTCCTCACTGAAGAAATGTTTCATTTTTTACAATAGAGATTAATGCCAAAATGGGGATATTGGCTCAGCTTTGACATACTGTCACGGTGTTGGGAAGAACATACAAATAAGTCCTATTTTCAACTGCTACCAAATTTTCACAACTCTCATGCATCTCCATAATGTAGAGAGGATACATGAAAAAGCAAACGATTTCTGGCCAGGACTTTTGGCTGACCTTCATGGAGAAACAGAAAACGCATTGTTTAAGTACAGCAGAGGCAGTTTTTTAAAGGGTGTTCTTTATACAGAGAACTGCATTTTGGTATCAATTTCTGCCCATAAAGGCAAGTAATTATTCAGCAACACCAGCACAGAACCCAGTTTTCATTTACTAGACCTGGCTACTCTCTTTTCTGCTATGGCCCACTTTCTAAATGGGACTGGGACAAGGAAAGGCGGTAATGGAGAAGCTGTGTAGTGGTTTTAATAAGATTTCAGTAAACCAGTGGATGAACAAGCCAAGAAAGCACAGTAAATGCTGAGCTTCTGTGATTTAAAGGAATAAAAGACACATTAGGATATCATTAAAGCACTACATAAATACGTGATATCTTCGCATTTTGGCCATTCCAGACTACAAGGAAAGAAAAAGTACCACAAAGCTTGTGGTGTTAGCACAATAGCAGTATTGTAACATACTGCTATTTCAGATCTTTTCAGGAATTACCATTCTTGAAAATGTATAAAATTAAACAACTTTTGAAGGTGTATCAGTCAAAAATGAAAAAGAACAGACTGAAAAAAAATTAACCAACTTTTAATTTCATACACTTTTTAATTTAAAAGCGTATGACAAGATCCATTAACAATTGTCTCCGAGAAAAGAAAAAGGCTTTAAAAAATTAAAGGGTATAAAAATCATCCCTGTGTGAAATGTCATATTTCTGTTAAAAGTTGTCTGAAGTCTTTTAAGATGCATAAGAATATTCAATAATTACGCGCAAGGCAATTTATCAAAGTCATTTGCTTTGCTGGAATGCAGGTTTTAATATGCAAATGTAAAGTAAAATCACTACTACAGCTGCATATAAATGCATATAGCTCACTTCCCTCGAGTTAATTCCTATGTTGCCAATAGAGAAATAAGGGTGCTTTTTATTTAATTCAGTTCATTTCATTATGGACATTATTCAGCTGTACATTCTAAAATGACAGTTTGATTTGGTTTCGCTTGAATATTTTGAAGCTTTTTGAACTGTAAAGGTATAGTATGTACCAGAACAATGCTTGAGCTTCGTGTTAATATTCAATATTATGCTCACAAATTGAATTAGTCAAGGAGCCGTAACTCTCATAGTAAAGCTCCTTGATATAAAATGTAAAGCTTAGTCCAGATTTTATGCCATAAAGCAGCTGTACTGTGACTTTGTTTGCCAATTCATCTATTTACGTGTACTTTAAGATGACATGTCAAAAGCAATTCTGCTGAAGCAGTTTTAGTAGGAGAAACTGCTGAATCTCTTTTGAAATTATAAAAGCCATTTTTATTGGAAAAATGTATCAAGAGAGCCTGAAATTCGGTGTTGAAGAGGACCTTTTTGCTTCTGAGATAAACCCCGGTAAAAAGAAATATTTACTTTGAGTCAGATGGACTTAGATTCAGTCTTCAAAATAGTGAATAGTAATTCAAAATGCTATCTTTGAATAAGACTGTTGAAGACCACAGAATAGGGGCTGAGCTTCTATTAATTCTAGAGAGCAACTTGTTTCTGATGAAATTCCCCTACAGGTTTAACTCAGTGCAGGTTGTGCTTCCAGAAACCCTTCAGCAGTGAGGGTGTCTTGCAGTAACATAAGTGTGCTTATTTTTCTATTCACAGGAAAGTGAAAAAAAGCAAACAAAACAAAACAACCAACTTAGGGGCAATTAATTAATGAGGAAAAAGCCCATATGTAAGGCATGTTTATTAAGTGAAAGGAAGAAGGTGATAAAATTGAGTTAGTTGATTTTTTTTATTTGTTTTCCATTGCTTCAGGTTTTTTTTGGGGGGGAAAGAGAGGTAGACAAGAGAAGAGCATCATTCAAATGTTTCCACGGGAAAGACTGGAAATATAGATGGGAGAAATACTGCAATTAGATTTCTGAAATTACCAGCTTGATTAATCTCTTGGAGAGTATATTTTCATGGCCAATAGCACAACTTTCTGGTTTCTGTTTATATGAAGAAGCAGAGGCAACAGCTTATGGAAAGAGCAGAACGGAGAATGCTCATCAAAATAATTTCCTACTGGGAAATGAGGTTTGATAATCAATACTCCACAAAAGTAAAAAGCATTATTTCTTTATTGGAAGCAGGTTTTGCTTCTCACACCTTAAGGTTCTCTTAATCTTTTCGATCAGTTCTTCCACTCTCTTGTTTTGCTTCTTTTGTTTCAGTGTCTTTTTTTCCTTCTTTCTTATATTCATATTTTTCCATTCCTGTAAAAAACCTCAATTTCTATGGTAATTTAATCATTTGATATGCACATCCAGTGTATAGACAATATTTATACACTACACACTGGATCCTGTGTAACATTAAACACAGTTGGTTTGCCCTAAACATCCACAAACATCATCTTTATTTGAGCAAAATGTGTCTCTATGAGCCTATGGTATGCATGATATAAATACACTAAAAATGGGAGTATGCTTCTTTTCTTGCCATATATTTCAGTTCTGAGCTGTAAATGAAATGAAGTCAGTGAGAAGACATTAACAAATAGATAAAACAGTCTTGTTTGTGTAATTACATATGTATATGTGAATGTGTGAAATTTAGCTTCTGAGGCTAAAATGTCACTCTTGGAATTGCAGCCTACTACAGCCTTAAAAAGCTGTAATCAAGTTCCAGAAGACATGGTTCTTTCCCCAACCCATTATTGACAAGGCCTTTTTCTGCCTTACCCAGACACATGCATAAACCCTAAACCTAATACCAAAGACAACAAAATCAGCTGCTTTGAAATATGCCTATGTCACAGGTGCTGGCCACCACACAGATTTTAATTAGCTGCCTCAAATCTTTGTAGCTCACCTTTCTGTAACAGCAACACATATCTCTCATCACTTAACTCAATAGGATCTAAAAATAATCCCTTAAGGAAATAAAATTAAATGAGTTTGATGAATCGTTGTGACAATTACTTCCTGCCCTTTACACTGAAGAGGATGATGACTTTGGACTTAGGATTTGTGATACTGAGTCTCTATGTGTTTGGAGACAAGTTGTTAAGGTGATATAATTAATCCACCTCCTAGTCACTGCTTAAATACTTTAGAAATCAAATTTTAGAGGAATAGCAGTGAGGGTTCTGTTATGTGGCAGTTACTGCATTTCTCACAGCAAAGGAGGGTGTGGAAGGGGACAGCATGCAGCTCATTTCCCAAGCAAAGTTTGGGATGAAGGTGTCCAGGTTGAGTCAACTCCAGTTGCCCTCATTTCCTGACAGCAGTTCTCTGAGGTTTACAGCCACTTCTAAAAGGCTCAAGCCCCCTATACAGCTCTTGAGAAATACTTAAATCTCACAATCTCCTGCCACCCTCCTCAAAAACCTCTTTTTCACCTTTACAGGTTCTAGTCAGAGACCCTTCCAGCGCTCCTGTCCTCCACTCCAAGGCTTGACCGAAGTCTGGTTCTAATCAAGACAAGCTTCCTGGGGGTAAATTGCTTTCAAACTATCTCCTCCAAATCTCTTCCCACCTCAGAACCTTCAGCTCTCATGTCAGACCTAAGTCATCCACTTATTGCTGAGCTCAAAGTTGTCTGTTGTTTGGTGCCAGAACCCAACACTGAACCAGCTGCCAAGATCTGTGTGATCCTCACAGTTGCCACAGACAGTGGAGTTCACCATCCTCCCTCAGAACCATCCGTGTCTCTAATTCTTGGGTATACCCTTTGACTGGAAAGGAAAAAAGGAAAATAAAAAAAAAAAGAAAAATGAAAAAAAATCTGACCGAGGTAAAAATAAAAAGAAGCGAAAGTTAGGCCATGGTAGCACTAACTCAGAACATCTGTGTTCTGCTACATGTATCAATCCAAATTGGCACTACATCTATTACACATATGATAACTGATTTCTAGGTTTTCCTTAAGATCTTTAGATGCACATCCACGTACCAGAGATTTCTAGTTGTGTAGCCCTCACATCCCTTCACCTGTATATCTGAAAACTCTTAGTATTTTAAAATAAATAATCAGAAGCTTGCATTTTAATTTATAGGGAGGTCCTGCTCTGTATTTAGTTGAATATTTTGATTTGGTTTTGAGATTCCAGTACGCTCCTTTAATTGTTCTCTGATTCACAAGGCAAGAAAGGCTGATTAATGGGAATAGGTGGTTGGGTTAGTTTGCACTGTTGGTTAGGTTTGAAGAACTGAGCACCAGTAATTCTGCAATAACCTTAATTTTTATGCTGTTTAGGTCATAGAAAAAAATACTGGTCATTTTGTGCAGGCATCAAAACTTTTTGAGAAACCTTCTTGTTAATTTTTGTTTGGTTTTTTTTCAGTAATATTCAAATATTTAATCATAGTTATAGTGTAACTTTTACAAACAAGTAACTATAACTTGTCAGATGTTTATCTGCTTAAATCAGTATGTAAAGACTTAGCAGAGCATTGAGAAGAAAATAAAAAAAACAAGCAAATAATGAGGTAGCTGTAAAGCATGCAGGATAGCATTCATGAACCTTCAGCTGGTACCAGTCATAACTGAGAAGAGCAATTCTGGATTTTCATTTCTATTTATTTATTTCTGGCCTAGTTTTAATGTGCATACACTTTACCCTGTGGCCACCCAGACACTCTACTGAAACAAGAAAGGAGGGATAGAAAGGTCGTAAGAGCAAGTGGCAGCAGCTGAGAGATGTCAGGGACTGCTTCTCTTGGGTTTCAGTCCTCTTGTATAATGTAAAGTAAACTAGCTTTAATAGAGTGCTGTTAGTAGGAAAAAGTACCCTCAGAACTGTGCACTTTATATAAGTTTTAAAATACTTCTATTTCGCTAAACCAAGTTACTGAATCAATTACAGAGCTGCTGAACTCCTCATGCCTTATTTTAAATAGCCATTATTTTAAAAGTCCTCAGTCTGCAAACTAGTATAAATAGGTATAAAAGCTTTCCAACAATTTTTCTTTTCCCTTGTGTATGGAATAGGAAGAATATATCATTTGTGGGGAACCTAAACAATTTCAAAACCTCAACATTTCAATATTTATTCATTGATTGAAACCTCTTACTAAATACTTATTGAGGTATTTGTTTATAAAACACAGTTCTATTTTATGCAGTTTGGTGTTGGCAACGCTTCAGTCCTTTTTTGCTTGTTTGTTTGGGTTTTTTTTTGTTGCAATTCATGTCTAAGCTGTAAAAACTGAAGATATAATCAGGTCAGCATCTACATTACCTCTGCAGCCTTCTGTTATATATCCATACAAATCAGCAAATAGAAGTTAATCCTACAGTTGTATTGGGAATTAATGAACATAGCTATTTAGACCCATGTTAAATAAATCCCTACTGAAAAGTGAGATCTAAAAAAAGTGTAGTCATTAAATGGAGATGTGATATGGAGCATTACTGGAGTTTCTACTTCTTATGGGCAACACTGGGAGAGCAAATGATGTTTTGAACTCTGCAAAGCTACTGTAGGAAGTACAAGAATACTCAAAACCAACTTACTCCAATGCTTAATTCCCTCCAGCAAGGAGAGCTCAGAATAGGCAAAAGAAAGCAGGTAAGAATATCTGTGTGTCTACATCCACACATACAAGTTCAAACTGTGCATACGTAATAGAGAAATTTAAGCTAAAATCTATGGTTAGTTAATTAATTTATAAAAAGCTTGAAGCTCTTTCAATGTAAAAATGTATAAGAATTCACCAGCATTATTTATTCCATCATGTAACCTAAATAGTTTATTTCAGCTATGATAAATTAAAGCTATATTTGATTTTGAATTTTGACTGTGTGTTACTCTTGCAACAAATGAATAATTTCTCAATTAATTTTTAATATAACAGATAGTAATATTTTGTGACTATGGTTTCTTAGTAATAAATTTAATCTTAAAAGATAATTTGCCATTTTAGATTTTCTTTACTGGAATATGCTTGACAGTTTGAATTGTCTACAAGTGACATGAAAAATTGTAAAATTGATTAAAATAATTGGTGTCTTCATATTTCCGATTTTTTTAATGCAATTTTCTTTTCTTAATTTTTATATTACGAAGATTTGCTACAAGGATAATGAAGCAGAACATCCGTTACACTATTTATTTTGTTGAATTTTGCGTAGGTAACCATGTTTTTACAGAAAGGAATATGAAAAGTAAGCCTTAACCATTTTTCTGTAGAATATACTGGAAGAACAAACACCGGAATATGGATTTTGTGAAACAGGGTACACTAAAATAGAAACATGGTAATTATATGCATTATGTTAATTTTTATTTTCACTTCACTTAGTTCCAGAACTACAAGGAACTGCAGCCTAAATTTTATGGTCTTCACCTGCAATTCTCTCCCTTAAAGTATATTCGTTCACTGCTGATGCTGTCAAAGTACATCCAGTTTTCATGCCTTGTAAAAACTGCTTTGAGAAGAAGCTGAAGGAGATGTTTCAAGTTTTGAGCAGAAGCTTCATGAAATAAAGGCACAGTAATGTCCCATTCCACCATGGAGGCACATCACATACTGCTCAGTATCTCATTTTGAGGATGGCTCTTTTAAGTTGCTTTGAAGTAACTCATGGGATGCAGAAGAAAAGGGTAGCAGGAAACACCCCAGAAAAGGGCAGCAGTTTGTGGAGTTAAGGCTCAGCTGTGCAATTCAGCACTGTCAGAAGCAGCACTCCTGTAAAAGTCCCTGCTTCACACTAGAGGTGTGAGACAGCACCGTAATCAAGTACAAAATTATGGCCAGGACTTAAAACATTTAAGGGTAGTCTTGAGGAGGAAGGAGGGGATTAGGAATTAGTCCAGATATAACTGAGGAGTAATTTGTGAGGAGCTACGAAAACATCATAGCAGAAAAATATGGTATTTAAATTATGGTATTCAAAGTAACAGTCATTTTATTCTTAGCAGACAATAACTCAGGGGCAAGTAGGGCACTAGTTTCCATTAAAATTACTATTGAAGAAAGCAGGTGTGGCTGACCATTAATGCAAAAAGACAAGCAGCAACATGTTATTGAGGAAACTCTCTTCACAGAAGGTATTTTTACTATTGCTCTCTTAAAGTGAAAGTTCTGCAGTAAATTCCACAGAGACTCACGTGCAGGACATTCTGTCCTTTCACCAGAATCCTTTATTCATAGTTGTTATATAAAATGTTCTAGCATGGAAAGATCTAAATGGTCTTTTATTTTAATCTGTTGTGGTTCCTCCTATCAAAAGCTGATCACTTTGTCATAGCTGTTCTTTAATACACATTCCTTACCTTGTTGTTGAAACTATTAAAAACTAAAATATAATCCTGTTTGTTACAAAAAAGAACTGTAGAAAATATACCATAATCCTAGGCTAAAGTATTTAAACATTGTTACATAAGGTTCAAGTGTCCTTCATCACCCACAATATCCATTAGCAACTGAGGATGAAAGAAAGTACATGGAATAATCTGGTTTTTGCTAATGTTATCTTTTTTGTTTTCTTAGACTGTCATCGTTCAATAATCTATGACAATAAGATCAGCAGCAGTTTAAATGCTCTTGGCTTTTGGGAAATCTTATTTTTTTTACTCTTCTCAATATTTTTTGCTAGTGCAAATAAAATTTAGCTCTTCTGTCCTTATATCAATAGTTATTTCAAAGTTTATGATTATCTCAGTGGTTTTTTATGTTGGTAGAATTTGAAGCAAAATGGAATTTGAGGAAGGGAAAGTTGTGCTGTTTGCTAACTTGAACGTTTTGAATGTGCCCAAAGCATAATCTTTCCTTTTTGCTTTTGTTCAAATGCCCCAAGAGTTTCTACATTGAGCTGTCACTCACATGAATTGTGTTCCAGTGGGACACTGGAGATTTACTGGGAGCAAGAAGGTGAAGAGGTCTGGAAGGAACGCAGGTATATTCCTGGTCTAATTTACCAACAATACACTATCCTGGGTAAGAGAAAAACTCCAAATCTACACTCAGTTATGAGAAAATCCAGACTGTCCATAAAGTGTTTGCTGCAAATTCAAGTTTCACCAAAATGATTCACCAGATAAAGCTGGCTGCACAAAACGTATGGGACCAGGGAGAAATATTTTACTTCCCTGCTGCTCATTTAAAAGGTGACTAAATTTAAAATGTTATACTGAATATTTCCCAAGCCCTCCTCAGGTCTTGTCATACCAACAGCACTCCAAGCTCTTTGCTTGAAAATCAGTTTGTGAGATGTGCTGCTGGGTTAATTCAGTGCAAGGAACTGTCTGCTTTCCTTACCATATAAGCAGATGGCTCAGCTCTTTGATGAAAATACTCACAACTAGATGTTTAAAACAGACTGAAAATTGCCTAGTAATTGATGAATAAAATTTCTTTGGAATTCCTGTGAGTAAACTAATTTGCTTGAGTATTCATGTAAAACAATTATAAGAAGGCAACAACTACAGAATGACTATTTTATTGGCATAGTAATCTGTGAAAATTCTTATTGGAATTTGCATTTTTCTTGCTTATGGGTATATATAAGCAGTTTCTTTTTTAAAGTGATTTCTGGCATATTTAGTGTTTAAAAATGCTCAGTATAAAAAAGAATAGAGTCATAATTCTTTGATTATAAACATAATTATTGCCACAGAAGCTAGCAGAGCTATTCCTCATTGCATCAGCTGAGAATTAAATACAGACATGAACTCTTGTCTGTCCTGAATGATGGATCAGACTTCTGAATAGAACAAATAAATGAGTCTATGCTGTTCAGTTTAAACTGCATGAATCTCAGTTGGCACTGCTGGATCTATTTCCTATGTAATGCTTCTAGTAGACTGGAATATTTTGACATTTCTTATATAAAAAACCAAAAAATAAAGTAAAATTTTAACATGCTGCTGCATTGAAGCAGTTTGCAAGGCCTTGAGCTGCCTTTTATTTCTGTGTTATTTGTTAAAGACCTTAAAGTCTCATTTAGAATTGCTGTTTGTTATCTGTGTGAATCTGACTTGTTTCTGTAGCCTATATATCTGCACAATCCAGTTTTGATTTTTTTATTTTATTTTATTTTAGTGGGACAACAGATTCAACGGCTCTCATAGTTCAGGTTTTAAATTAGTCTAATTAAATATAAAGGAGGAAATCAGAATTTTCTTGTTATATGGCAGTTAATATCTTCTTGCCTGGTAAATTATTATCTTGTTTTCCCTAAGCAAAAAAATGTCTCTGCTGTCTGCAGTACATGTGACCTATCACCAAAAGCATAACCAGGTCCTTTGTGCCTCCCTCAGGGAGATGCTCCAAGGACCATTTCTTCTCATTTGGTGGTGAGCTCCATTAAAATACTGCTAATTATTGCTGACCTAGTCTGTGACACTGTGAATTCAATCACACACTTCCAAGCTTAAACTGAGCAACAAGCCAGTCCCTTGCTATATCATTATACACCTCTTACCCTCCTCCTTGGGACACTGGGAGAGAGGATTAAAGCCATGACATATTTGGAAGGCATTGTGTGTGACCTCTGAACCTTGCAGTTAATCTCTCGTGTCTGAGGAGCAAGGAAAAACCTCCCATAATTGGTATTTTTTTAGCTGATTTCATCTGTGCTAACAAACTATACAATATTCTCTGCTCTTTGACTCCAAAGAAAAAAGATCTATGAGGAAAAAGAGAAAGATAACACGGTGTTATAAAACTAATTGGTCAAATAATTGTGATTTTCACTGCCCAAGTGAGCAGTGGATATCATCAGTAGTAAATGCTGCTAATCATTAATTTTCTTTTTCACAAGAGTATCTATTGAATTTTTCATTGGTCTTTCCACAGCTATAGTACAAATAATACAAAGTACTCTTGGGTTTTTACCCCTTGGTTTTAAAAGAGATCTACTACTTAGATAATTTGTGTTATTAGGGCAAGTCTTGGAATTTTTCTTCCCTTGAGGAAAAAAGTCACCACTCTTTAGCAATCTCTGCATCCTTGGAGACTGATGAGAAGGTTATTCCTTACCAGTTTAGCAGTTTTTCAAGTGCTTGTAGCAGGGTTTGGGTTTTTTTAAAAAAATACCATTCAATTCTAATCTTCTTCTGTCTTTATGCTATTGCAAAACAACCTGTGAGAGCAATGATTATTGACTCATGCATGGAAATAAAAAGCTTATTTTGTTCTTCATTAAAAGAGATTTTGAGACCATGTGACCCTTGGCTGATGTTTGGTAGCACCCCTTCTGATCTCACTGATTATTTTCAGTAGGGACACTCGATGGCAGAAGTCAACAGAAGGTTCAAAACCTGGATTTGATAACTCTGATATTTTACTAGAAGCAAAAAACAGCTTCATATGGTTAGACTTCCCCTAGACACATTATACTGTAACATGAATGATCTCACTCTAACTTGCTGATAAAATTGAAAAGCTCAAGCCCTAAACACATAATGGATTTTTTTACAATTAGTTTTAAAATTTTCTGATGTTTAGGGAGTGTTTGCTTGCCCAGCTGCATTTTGTAGTTTGGATTGAATACATCAAGGTGTACATATGAAGACAAAAACAAACACAAAAAGCATGCCTATATGTAAAATTTATAGTAATTTATAGTAAATATGTACTAGCATATATTTATTCATGAAATGAAGTTTCATAATACCTTTGAGCTAGGTAGGGTATGTCTTTGACAGAGGAAGAAAGTGAAGCACATGTCATTAAGGAAATATTTTTTTCAAAACTTGCAACACATTTTTCTTGCCTCCAGTTTAGGCGTCCGACATAAGATGTGTTAGCTTTGGTTTTTGGAATTATCAGGTACATGTGACTTTTCCTGACTTTACATATAAAAAGACTGCTCTCAAAAATCTGTGAAAGTCAGCATGAGGAAGATGGTTTCAAGAATACAGTGACAGCTTGGTCACTGTCAGTGACTTCGGACTGGAGTGCATTAACAATGAAATTGTGACTTGATCTCAGATTTCTGAGGTGAACTTTAAATATTCTATCTACGAGAATTTGGAGACTATTTAAGAATGTGGACTGTTGATGACCATTTAAATAAATGACTCAAATTGTTTCAGATTTTACTTGATCAAGTAAACCACAAAGAAAATTTTTTAAAATTACCTTTTTTTCACATGAATGCTTTTGACTGTGAGATCTTATTAACATATAATGTTTTTAAAACAACTTATATTTTACTTATTACATTTTAACACAACAAAAGCACACAAAATTTGTGCAGTTTACTTTTCTCATTTTGACTGGCTTTGCCCAGGAATTCTTCCTTTCAGTCACCAGGGTCTTAAAGGGACTAATCTCTTCCTGATTCCTCTCTCCTCCTTTACTTCACCAATTCCATGCTGAAGATCTATTGATCTAAAATCTCCTGACTTTATTAGGAAGAGGAATTCATAATTAAGTGCTTAATCAAGACTGTGCTTAGTACAGTGCCTAGCAGATTTCAATATTCAAATGTCAATATTTCTGTTCTTTTTGCACGAAATAATAATACAGTATAGCAACTTCTGAACCTACCAGTAATACCACCATGAACATTTATCAAAACTCCCTATAAAATAAAAAAATGAAGCTATCAATTGCATTAAAATAAACTCTTTTTTCCCAGAAATTTCCTCCCCTGCTGTCTCATTCCTCTGCAGCTGTTTGTGTATTTTCCAGCACTGCTCTTGGTTCAAAACTGGGCTTTATTGACTTTATGGTAACAAATTAAATGACTGACCTTCTGTGTTATACAGTTACAAAAAGGAAAATCAATTCTTTTTCACACTTCATGATAAACCTTCACATACTTTAGGAGATTTTAATGTGTCTTTTAAGCCTCTTAAAATACATTCTTGGCAGTTAGGTTTGTGTTTGCCCAAGAATATCTCTTTATTTTTTATACTGATTATTTCAGATCCCATTATAGCGTTTCTGTTAAGCAAATATATTAAGGAACGTTAAAATAACCTGTCCCATCTCAAGGTTGTTATTTAACAAAGGGTTCTAATAGTCAAACCTCTCCAGTTCCAGCAAAAGTAGATAAAAGGAATGGTCAGCTCTTCCATTTAAGAAATTAATTTTTTTAAAACAATATGAGTTAGACAGAGTACCATCCACGTTCTGCTTTTTTGGATTTCTTTATAGCTTGATCAATCATTTGTACTGTCTTTTGATTGATTCATTATTTACTGGCAGCTAAAGTATGTTTTCAGGTCTTCTGCATAGATTTAATCTTGTGATGGAAATCACATGTTTGACAGTAATAACCATTGCTCTTTCAAGAACAGCTTTAAGCTTTTAACTTTAAATAGGTTTTCTTATTATTTTAATTTATAATGAATTTAAGTGGTTTTTGCATGAAGACAGACAACTGAAATCTATGTATATAGTAAGTTATTTTCTTGAAGCACAATAAAATATTTTGCATCCAATACATGGGATAAAATACATTAAAAAGTTCAATTATTCTCATTCCCTCTTACAGATAGACACATCAATACAAATACGATGAATATAAATATGCATGGTGCTAGAAAATATTCATGAAAATAAAAATCTAACTAAGGTAGATTTTCTTCCCAAACCAGATGAAGTTGCAGTTCCTTGACCCCATAAATAACTAATAGATAAACAATTACATCTGAAATTTTCCACATCAGCTGCACAATCTGAAAATAATTACATATTCCCTCCTGGACTTGGCTAGAATTTGGAAACATCTTATATTAATTTGTTTTCTTTCATTTCATTCCTTTTTCTATAACTCTGGTGTTCTGTAAAATTACTATTCGCTTGTCATAGAAAGAGTAAAGGTTTATTTATTTTCCTCTTACTTATTGATAAATAGACTTTTTTTTTTTTAATGCATCTACTTCCTCCATGATGGAGTCTGATCACAGGTACTGACGACCCCAAATGCCCTCAGTGCCACAACTTTTTCTGGTTACTTACTCTGTAGCTTGAGAAACTGAAGAAAATAAGTTTTATCATGGGCAGCTTTTAAAGCATCTTTTAAACCACCTGGTGATTTGAAGACTCTCCAGTCCAAATGAACTGTAAGTGTGGGGTTTTTTTGCAACTGTGGGACATGAGCTGTATCACCTATTTGTATGGAATTAATTTTTACTCTCTGTACAACCAATGTAGAGAGGTGAAAGCTAATTTCCTTAGCTGAACAAGAAAAACATGGTCATTGCTGAATAAGAGGAGGTAGGAGGTGATTTAGTAGCAATGGACACAGATAAAGCCAAGAGCACAGAAAAACCTGAGGTATTTGAGGCTTTCTTTTCATCAGCCTTCACCAGTGATGTGTCCCAGGCCCTGTGCTGAGGGAAAGGGTTCATGGAACAGGTGACCACCAGTGATGACTGAGGACTGAGCCAGGGATTGCTTGCAGAAATGTCACCTCCACCAGTCCACGGTAACTTTCCAAAACAAAGGTACATATTATTCCTTTTTTTTTCTCCATACTCTAAATCAAAACTAATCCTTGAAATGCCAAGTTCCTCTTTTTTTTCTTTTCACTTTGCCTCCTCTCCCCACCTCTTTTAATTGTTCTATGTATTTATTCTATTTTTTAATAGGCCATAATACAACTTAAATACAGGGAGATAAAAGACTCTAAATCCTAGCAATGTTTAGACACCCCACTTCAGGCAAAAGGGCAAAGTAAGTCAGGGAAAAGGGTGTAAATCAGCAAAAATTAAGTGCTCTGCAAATTTCAGGTGGAAGTGAAGACCTGTAAAATGGAGGTGCCTCTGTGCTGATGCTCCTGTCACCAGTTTGAGGGGACTAAGAGGGATCAACCTCTTTGCTGCTGGTGTAGAGACAGCTCTGTGTGCACTGTCTGCTGCTGGGGGTAAAAGGGGAGTTTCAGATTCTGCACAGACAGGCTATAATAATTTTGCTTGTTGAAGTTAATTTTTTTTTATAAGTGAACTTTTCTAAGTTATATTCAAATTCTGTGTAGTTTTGTCACCGGCTTTGATGGCAACATAATGGTGGGGGATTTTATAAGTAGAAAAAGGAAAATAAATGTAACCACTATTTAAAGATCAATCAAGATTTAAACTCTTGGATTGGGATTTCTAACACTTCTTTAATTCATTGTATGTCAAAATACATGTTTGGAAATATATATATTTGCCTTGCAACTTATAGAGGGGCAATGAATGCTACATTGACAAAATGAAAACTATCATCACAAGGTTATGACATTTTCATAGGAAGAATATTTTTAAAAAAATTAATTTTCTTTCTTCATATTCTTATGTCCATGTAAGAGTACTCAAAAAGTACAGGGCTAAATTCACCTAAGATTCCTGTGTCAAGCAGTGGGCACTGCTACCAGGTACTGTGGGTGTTCTGAATGGCCTGTTGATATCACAGTCTCTGCTGAGCTGATATATTACAAAGAAACTAAAAACTGCACTTTCATTTTTTGACTTCCTAAAGACCTTCCTCTCACAACTCAGCCCTTGCAGTGATCCCTGGTGCACTTTAGTCTACTAGAAGGTTTTGAAGGATCTTCCAGTGCTGCAACTGAATTTGTAAACTCCACGTAAGTAAGTGAGTTTTAGATTCATTTAACCAAATCTGATAAACCCTTTAACCAAAAAAAAAATAAAAAAATTGTTTCTAACAAAATAACAGTTTAGGTCTTTGATGAAGAATTGGAAAGAGGTATTTAAAAAATTTGGAATTCTCAAACAAAACCAACACTGGTTTATGCTTTGCACAGCGTTTGGTTTCTAAGGTGTTGTTTAAAACTGTTTAAAACCCTCAGATGGTCACTGGGACCCGAAGGGAATTGCAACAGCCAGTAGTTTCTTCTGACAGGAAGGGTAATAATTCCTTTGTTTAAGAAAAATATTATACTTGTGCATGATGTTGTTATTGCTACTTATTTTAAGACAAATGCACACCTGAAATGTGTAGCTTTTAGTGTTACTTTCCAATTAATAGGTGGGCATGTCCCAGTGGTGGGGGGAAAATTAAAGAAATTTTCTTCTTTCCAGCAGATGACAATGGAAAGGTTTCTGTCAATATTTTAACAGCCTCAGATAAGGTAACACTGTGTTGAGATTCTTCTAATTTATTAATTAGAAGAATATATTTGATATGTAAACTATGGAAACCAGAATAATTTTTTTCTTTATTCTCTTCTTACCTTATTTTTCCTAAATTACTTGTCTTTTAAATAAATTTCTTAATTAAATGAAAAAATCAATAAATAATAAGATTCTTCTGTTAAACAGCGCACCAGTTTCTGGGAAGTAGTACTGGAAACCAATACTTTCTATTTCCTCTGGGGGAGTGGAGAAACCTAACAAACCTTGTGTTGCATTTAAAAAATACAATCACCTTCTGTGGTGCTTTTCTTTTTCTGTATGGTTATTTTATTTTTTAAGATTAAACCCTTTAAAGAAATATATTTGAAAAAGTCTCTAAACATTCAATACTAGTGAAAAAATGCAAATTTTATGGATGTAGAGTTTATTGAATATTCTACCATACTTTGCTCTTATAAGTATTTTTCTGGTAATACATCAAGGAATATATAAGGCACTTTACAGCTCAGCATGGATTTTCAACCTAATGACTTTCCTCTGGTCATGAGACTGCCTATTTCAAAGTGATTTGTTTAGAAATATAGTAATTCCTTGGTTTTAACTCATCTTTGAGTTACTGTAGGGGATCAGAGGAGTCTGAGATGCTTCAATTAAGCGTGTAAGGTGAGACTGAATACTCCTCATGCTGTTTCCAGGTCATTCAGATGCATTTACCATGTAGAGCTTTTTATTCAAGTTATTTTCTCAACACAAATGTAACAACTGCTTTTCCTTGAACAACAACTTAGTTACTGAGTTAGATAATCTTCTGCAGAAACGTGTGTGAAATGAGAGAGGAGGGGTGTGCAGAGCACATCTAACTCCTGACCAAATACAAAACACTGGAGCTCAGTTCAACAGCAGTGGAAATCTGAATTTCATCCACTTGAAAAATTCAATTCAATCAATTTCTAAGATCTAAAGCTTCGATGCATAAAGCCTCAAACAGATCTCATCACCTCCTTAAAATGAGTACGGTGACGAAACAGGTGTTTGATACACCCCCTTTGTGCTCCTCATCTGAACTTCCACTGGGTGGCACCGGTAGATCTGCCTGTTCTTCTGGCAGCTTGGCAAACGGGGGCTTAGGAGATGCCAAATGTGCTGCAGCAGTCCCTAGATGGGCTCACAAGAGATTCAGGTTGCAGTAAGTGGGGGGTGGGGGGAGCAATTCTACATCCATCTATCGGTGGAATTTCAAATATGAGATTGTGTCGCAGGCGGTGTGACTGAACCTTGCTTTCTGTTCCTCTATGTTTTTAAAAACTTAGAGTGAATGTTGTGCTTCCTGGCAGAGGGAGCAGAGCTACCTTTGATCTAGAAAGGCCCTTATAAACAGGAGATGTTCCACTGAGCCCTGTTTTAGTCTTAATTGAGATTTTTAACGTGTAGCTTAGTCTGATTTGTTAATTTAAACATCCACCAGTGAAGCAACGTCCTTACCCTGACCTGAGCCGAGGGGGGGAAGTATTTGCAAACCTCAACCGGTTCTGCAGTTAGGAGTCACTCTTGCTACATGCAGAACTCCCTGTGGAGGGGGTCTGAAGAACAGAGTGTTTTATGGGATCCTCCTGAGGCTGCCTGCAGGAGGAGATGCTGTTAAGCGCTTGGAGTTTTTTTGCTGAAAGTATTAAGTACGTGCAATGACCACAATCTATCAAATTCCTACATGGAAGTTTAGTCAGAACAGTTGTAATTAATACCCAGTTCCTGTTACATTTAAGAGCTGTGCTTTTGGAAGTACATACCTGAGAGGTATTTTGAGAATTTGTGGTTCAGGTTTTGTCCAGCTTGTCTTTAGACTCCAGCCTTCTGTTTTTGTCATGATTTAGTTATCAGTTCCCATTTTCTCATAATGATAGCTGTAAAATTTCTTTTCATAGCTTTTCTTATGATATTTAAAAAGTGAGATGATTAGAACAGAGGTTGCTTTCCTCTGGATAGCAGCAGTAGCAGTCCTGTATCGTCAGTGCATGTGGATTCTCTTTGTATGTGTTTAAAGGTTTCTCTGGAACTATTGTCATTCGTTCCATAGACTGATCTTACCTTCCACTTTTGCCAAAAAACAAGGCAATTAAAATGTTCTTATGAGCAAATCAGTAGGTGTGCAGGGTCTGGAGCATTTGTGGCCTAGAAACCAGGAACATGACTTATTAATGAAATGAATCATTAGATAACTGTCCCATGAATTTTAAATGAAGTTTTCCAAAGTTCTCATAAGTAACAGGATGTGAAGTGACTTGTATTGACTTACAAAGAAAAATGCAAGGTGTTTTAGTAGGGAATTAGCTTAATAAGAGAATTAAGTTTCTAAATGCACCTCCCCAGAGTTAGTTTGCAATAGTACTCTAGTCTAATTTCTGTTCTCACAGTTGATGTTGCTCTCTAGAGCTGACACTCTCATCATCAAACTGCAGCCTGGGTAGTGGTGTTGCAGTTCACCAAAATAGATTTCCCCTCAGTTTTTAAGTGGGGACCAAGCACTGCTCATGTTACTTCAATTACAGCAATTACTCAAACAAGTGGGCTGACTGCTGAGGCTTCTAATTTCACCTTCACATAAGCAAAGTCTGAAAGAAACCTCAAAAAAAAAAAAAACCAAACCCAAAACCAGAAAAGAATCAGGATGTGGCCCAGAGGATCTGTCCTCTGGAGAAAAACAAGCAGGATTTAATTTTTGTATAAAATTCATCTTCATTTCCCTTGTCTGGCAGGTAGCATTGCTGTTTGTTGGTAACATTCATATATCATATGATGCAACAATTTCAGAATGTTACAAATGACAGACTACAACACATTATGATAAAAGTTTATTAGTAATAAGTCAAAATTTAGTTCATAGTGTTAAAGAGCTGCACTACAGAGATGCTTCAGAGGAAGCAAGAACATGTCCTTTCTCTATCCTGAAAACCTAGGCTTTTTTTGTTGCTTTCAATTCCACTGAATTTTGACATCACATTGCACAGAATAACTCAGGAGTATTTTTCCTACTCCTTTCAAAGAGTGTGCATGATAAAAAGCAAACTACTGCATAATGAACAAAGTTTTCTAAAAGATGTCCACCCTCAGATTTTCTTTTTTGTTCAGTTCAATTTCTTCTCCTAGGACTCAATCTTTTGAGGCAAAGCAATGTTATTCTCTGTGGCTGATAAGACAAGGCATATTAAATGAACGAGCATATAACAGTCTTTATCTGAAGAACTGTGCTCAGTTTTCTAATTCAGCTTTGGTTTTTGTAGTGTATTTCATACTGGAGACGGATGATTGATTTAAAAAGGCTAAGTGAATGATTTGTTGATGGAAACATTTATTTTGAGGTTTTATGGAATATGATTGGGTTTTATACTTAAGCTATGTCTTAGGAGAATAAATGTAGTTTGTGATCACAGGTAATTACAGACACCAGCAGAACACCAGAAACTGCCATTTGCCCTCTCAGCTCCGAGAATCAAAATTTCCAACTCCAGGCACTGTACAAAAAAATGGCTTTGCTGATGAATTTGAACAGAACTAGAGCAGAGTCCTGCAGCCAGTTAGGTTAATATGAAAAAATGTTATTACCTTTTTCCCCAAGGATGCCATTAATTTAACACTGGCAAGCTATCATTAGTGCTGTGTGAAATGACTGATTTTCCCTCAGGAGGTGTTCACATACGAGGCACGGGGTTTTCCATAAGTGCTCACCAGCCTGTGTGAATCACAGGTGAGACTTTCACTGCAAGTGATAGGAAAAAGCTGCACGTGGATTGTTGCTCTTGCTTTGGGTGTTCTGACCTTTAAATCACTCCATACAGTCTCAGAATTAAACCTGCAAGATTAACTTGAAAGAAAAATACATCTTTGCATCTCCAGAAATGCTTGTCCCTCCTTGTTCTCTTACACCTGTATAATGGTCTCTCTCAGAGGCCCCTGTCTCTCATGATCCTGCTTAAGTGGAGAACACTTTTTTGGTTGGTTGGTTGGTTGATTGGTTGGTTTAAAATAAAAAAAAAAAAAGAAAAGCTAAACAAAACCCCATAAACACAGATGATTTTTTATTTCCACTTTATCATTTTCCTTTTTTTTTTTTTGTCCAAAGAACAAACTTCTGATTCTTGTTTTTTAGCACTATTATACTGCTGGTTTTCCACATATTGTTGACAAAATAGATGCACACACAGAAAGTTGTTGGGGTTTTTTTTTTCAAGTATTCATCACAATAGAAATTCAAGTGGTGCAGCTGAATTGGTAGAGTAATGCCACTGGGGCAATCTGGAAAAGATTCAAGATATTTGCAGAGAAAGGTCAAAAGAATCCAACATTAACTGCCATACCCAAAGTTTATTTGAAATAAAAATAATAATAATAAAAAAAAAACAACCTAGAAAAAGACAAAACCCCGCCAAAAAAACCCCACAAACAAACAAACAAACAAAAAAACCCAAAAAACAAACAAGAAAAAGAACCTCTTCCCCCAAAAAACCAACCTAAAAAAACCCCAAACAAGCCAAGCTACATAACTCAGCTTGCATATCAGCAGCAAATACTTGGAGAATAAGAAAAAAGAAAGAAGCCAGTGGTCTAAAAGGAGGTCAATTGTCTGAAAAAGTCTATGATTTACTCTTTACCCGTTGTAATCAACCTTGTTTGTTGAAGGTAAGGTAGTAGTTATATGGCCTTTTATAGGCAAAGTGGTTGAGGGAGAAAAGAGATCTGAAAGTTGTATTTTTCTACCTGACAGAAAGTACATCACAGCATTTGAAGGCTTTTGGGAGCCCCGATACTGTGTTCCCAACCCATAATTCTGGGCTGTGCTCGGGTCCTGTTTAACACCCTGTAGAGTTTGTGTGTGGAGATGACACTGTGAACAAAATATTAAGAAAAATCTAGATTACATCCAATTCTTCTTGAAAAAATAAGTGTAATGCTCTCAGTGAGAAATTGCCAACACCAGAACAACTGGGGGGAAAAAAGCACAAACACCACTGAAGCCAGTGGGAGTTTTGCCAGTGGTTTCTGTGGAACCAGGTCATAACTCTAATGAAAGGTATTCTCTGATCTTTGTAAAAAGTTGCAATATTCCAAAAGTATCACTAATGACAACATTTATCAACTTTAAAAATGGTCATCCCCAAAATATTTCCTTGTGCTTCAGGTTAACACTGAAAACTTGCTTTACAGAGCCTTTTAAAATTTCTAACTTTTGATAGTGTTTGACATTTCTATTGCATATATTCTATCAAGGTGTAACTTCAAAACATTTGAATTTTTAAAGCTATTTTTTGTAATCAAATATCAAGGGTAACTACAGGAATAGGACAGGAGCAGTAATTGCATTATTAATTTAAAGAGATTTTTTCTCACTCACACTAAGTTCATAAAATTATAAAATAACCACCTACTGTTAAATACAGTGTGAAAGAAGTCACATGTATACAACTGAATAATTGTAAGTACATCTTTAATCCTCTGAATTATCTCTTCAAAGGGCAGCTCATTAAACAGTTATCTTTAATTTTCTTTTGGAGGGGATTAAAAAAATATATACACACACAATACCATTTTAAGAAAAATAAGGTATATATATTAGTCAAGGTTCAGCATCTTGAGTAGAAATACTTTTGTCTTTAAATATGAATACACATGACATGGAATAGGTAGTTGTAAGAGCTGCGATCAGCATAGATTTTTTAAAAAATCTAATATTTCCTAAAGGACATAAGGATAAAATATTTCACATAATTCTCTCCCCATCTAAGTACACTTAAAGTTCATAAAAACAACTGCCAAACTAAACCAGGACGATTCAATGATAACTTTGAATAATTACAATTGTGCGGTTTCTGAGTTTCAGGTTTTCAGTGTCAAAAGACCCATTGTCATCATTTCTCTTGACAAGTTTATCCCACATCTAGTAGCAATACTGGACCATTTAATGTGGATGTGATGCCCCTGAGAAAGTGGCAAACTGGAGTTTGCCAAAGTTCCAGAAACTTCGGATATGGGATTAAGAAGCTGACAAAATCTTGTCAAATCTCTTCTGTACATGATACACTTTATCCCTGTAGACAGCTACTAGAAACTAGGAGGGAACACCTGAAAAGGATGACACCCTAAATCCAATCAGGCAAGGAGATAACACTGTAAAAGCTGCTGATGGAGTCACAGAAGAGTTTTATTTGAAGTTTGTGCTAACTTTTAGCCATTAGCATAGTGAAATACCCACCCACTGGCTGTAGAAGCCCCCCACTCACATAAGCCCCTTCTCCACAGAGGATGCAGAGGAAAATACTTGTGTACCATCAAATGGAAGCAGAGGAAGCTGTTGGTTATAGCTTTAGGTTGTTGCATGTATGGGAAATGTTGATCTTTCCCTGTTTGAAGTGTATAAAAGCAAGTAGCCAGCACACTGAGGGTGTGGGAGCTTTGTGGATTTACCACCCAGCACCCATCTCTGCACAGCCATGAAATAAATAGATGGACTCTGTGTGTGGATTGGCTTCCTGCCTACCAGGCAAAAGAACCTATATTTGGGACAACAAATCCAGGCTCTGCTTTAGCCAGGATAAAAGAGATGGAATTTTTTCTACTGTCAGATACAAACCACTAAAAGAAAGCACTGATATTATTTGATTTATGGGAAGAGGCACCTCTTCCCTCTCCCCTGAATTTCATTTCTATGAGGAAATGAGTTCCAATTGCAAGTTCACTTTGAATAATTTCGCATTATTCAAATCTTTTGGATAATTTCACATTATTCAAATCTTTTGGATATTGTTATTCAAGTCAGCCCTTCTGTTGCTTGCATACCTTTCTGTGGAGTGGCAGCTGCTTCTTGCAATTGTGTCTGTGAATTTTTTTTTCCTGAAAAAAATCCAGGATGAAACAGCAATTCCCACAGGTGGTCCTGGGTCCCAGTAGCTCCAAAGTTTCACACGGGTGACAAGTGTCCACAGAGACCATGCTGTTGGGTCTCATGAGATCACGACAACGTCCATTTGCTTTCACCTGGGTGGAAACAAAAATATTGTGATATTTGTGTTGAATTTGAAATAGGTTTTTTTTATGCAAGAATACCACCGCGATGGAAGGTTGCCTTTGGGATAGTCTCAAAGACTTGGTCTGCTTTTGATCAAAGGTGAGTGGTAGATTGCATGGTCATGTATATTTATATATGATCATATATACTGGTGAAAACAGCAAACAGCACTGATATAACAAAAGATCAGATGTTTAAAACAATGTTGCTCTTTCCTGTGACAATATTGCTTTCTGTTGAGTGGTGGTAGTTCCTACAGTATATCACTATTTGGAAGCTTCAACCAATGTAGAGAATTTTTGTATGTTAAGGAACACTGTTAATAAAGGATCCTAGAATCTGGCTCAGTGTGTATTTAAAATAACTCTGCAATTACAGTGAATGAGACAGATTGCTAAACATCTCCATTCTCTAGAACTTTGGTCATTTACCTTGAAAATACAAACTGACTCCCAGGATACGGTATTGAAAGGTAAGCACATCTGGGGACCAAGCTGAAAAGGCTTAAGCTTTTCTATTTAAAACAATTCTTCAGGAACCAACAAAACAATTGCTCAGCCAAGTCATAGATCAGTAATGACACCTCTTTCTGTATTTTTAGCATCATGTATCTGTTGCATGTAGTAGTTAATCTGATTCATTATCTCACTACATTCTGAACCTCACAAATCTTGCATATTAAGACAATACCAGAAAGGTGTTTTTTCCTCAGGAGATGATGCTCAGGGAGATCCTCAGAGAGGATGCTGCTGTGGGTCACTGCAGATTAAAAAGTTTATCATAAACAGACTAACTGGCTATGAAATATTACTGAGATCATACTAACCAAATTGGGGTTTGTGCAGGTAATACCTTGTGAAAACCTTGTCTGTAATGTGATCTGATAAATTCCCCTATAGCTTACCAATTTCCAGTCACAGGCAATGGCAGTGCACTGCTTGGTTCGGGGACAAACACTGCAGACCCAACGATATTTTATCTTAATTTAAACCTTAATCCATTTAAATACAATCTGAACTGTAATAGTAGTGTTAAATCACAGAAATGGGAATAGTGTTAACAACAGGACATTATCTTTTATTGAGGGCAAGCAGCAGGGTTGCTGCTAATGAGGACATCATCAATTTATCAGTTAAAGGTCAATCTAGAAGGGTTTCTGCCCTCTGCCCGTCCCCCACCCTCCATGTTTTTTCACTCTACACTATTACTGTCTGGAGCCTGAATTTTTTTTATCAATCATTCTGTGCTATGACAGGAGACATCTTAATGCCATGTCTACATAATGTTTACAAGAAGTACAGATTTGTCTGACTGGGAAATTCTGCTTTCCTCTCATTTTTCTGTCCTGCCATTTTTCCTAAGGTTTCTGGTAATTTTTAAATCTTAACACAAAGGAACTGTTTGATGGTACAAATTTCTTGGTGACTAGTGTGTTTTACTGTAATAAATCTTGGAAAAGGATTCAGTATCCTTCACATATTATGTGGATATCAAAGACAAGAGCTTCTTAATTCAAGATTGAAAATTACAGGTAGATCTCTCCAAAAGGCTTCTTGATTGTAAAAATATGAATTAAATAATATATAACTCATAGCTTACAGTAGTATTTTAAAGATTAGAGCAGTTGAACCACAACTTGCTCCATAGTAAAATCAAATTTAGATTTTATCATAAGAATTTAATTATTTTTCCCCTTCTCTAGCTTCTGCAATGTATTAGCTACAACATGGCAACCAGAAAGATGTTTTATATTTCTTTATTGGAGCTCTCAAACTCACGGGGTCCCTTTTCACAGGATCTGTCTGGTGTGGCTTTGCACTTGACAAGGAATAAGACCTTGAATTTCAACAGAAAGAAACAACGTGCTTTCCTGCACCTCACTGGGAAAATGTTGTTCTTTTTGAAGTTACGTATCTACTACTTGTAATTTCACTATCTCTGAACATAAGGGACTCGGTATTGGTGGTATTTTTGATTTTTCTAATTTTGTAATTTGTTTTAATCCGTTCAAAGCTCGAGTCTTCACCTTGATTCCTGTATCGCTTTTCCTTTTTCCCTGTAATTTCACCATATATGGATTTATACTTTAAAGGCAGCAATTTAAAAAGAATTTTCACGAGAAGATTGCAAGTTCTTAGAATAGAATAGAATCATAGAATCATTAATGTTGGTAAAATCCTCCACGATCATTGAGTCCAGCCTTTGACCAAACCCACACTACATCAGCTAAACCACAGCACTAAGTGGCATTTCCAGTCATTTCTTGAACACCTCCAGGGATGGTGACTTCATCACTTCCCTGGGCAGCCTGTTCCAATGCTTAACCACCCTTTCAGTGAAGAAATTCTTCCTGATGTCCAACCTGAAGCTTCTCTGGCACAGCTTGAGGCCATTTCCACTTGTTTTGTCGCTTGTCACGTGAGAGAGGAGACTGACCTTCACCTGGCTACAGCCAGCTCTAGGGAACAATAAGGTCTCCCCTGAACCTCCTGTACACCAGGAAATATTTTTACTATTCACACCATTTCAAAACTGTGTTTGGTCCAAACAGACCTTTTTTTAATTCAAAAAGAAGGTTTAACATTTATGCACAGAAAATCCAAAATGCTGAAAATACAGTATTTAGGACTGGAACTTTAAAGCAAGGCCGCGCTGTCACGCAGACTTGCATTATTCTAGAGTTATAATTACTGTGACTGTGCCCAGGAGTCCCTCTCAATGTCAGCACACCTGTTATGTCAAAGATCTGTGTTACCAGTTTCAAAGCAGATGAGAGTCCATGCAATAAATGTGACAGACAGACCCAGTGTGACAGACAGGCAGCTACTGGGAAACAAGAAAACAATAGTGATCATCATGATAAATGCTGGACTCAGCATGTGTAGTTACATTGTTAGGTTTTTAAAGTAATTTACTTAGTGAATAGTCCTAAACGGGTTAAAAATGGATGATATATTGATTTTGCTTAATCCTGTGAGGAATCAATTTAACCTAGTCTGATGGTCCAGGTTTAAAACAATTTAAGAGTGTCTACACAGGAGTTTTGCATCGCTTTAACTAAATTAATCTTGAACCAATTTAATTTGGGCTGGTATAATGTTTTGGACAGGAAACACTGTATAAAATACTTAAAAGTAAGAATAAAGTGGTTCTAATCCCAAATTAATGATCATACTCTGCCTCCAGTTACTTGTATGTCACGCTCCATTAAAATTAGTAGGATTGTACTACATCTGGGAAAACAACCTTCAGCCAGACCATTGCCTTATTGAAAACCAATGCTTTTTTTGAGGTGTATCTTCATCCAGATGACAGGTGATGAGCAAAAGCTTTAGGTTTTTTACATGTAGATGTATCTTAAGTTCTTCAATGCTCACAGACTTCTAGATGGGCATTGATAAATTCCGCAAGGTGAAGGGAGGGGAGGAAATAAAATAAAATAATGGACTACGTGTTCAAATTCTGATTAGGGCTGTTTCTTGGCTATTTTTTATTCCTTAATTAGATAATCTATTTTGTTTCTCAGAAGTACTACAGTGATCCTGAATGTCCTTTGTTTCCAGGATCTATTCTGAAGAATGCATACATGCACAGACAGTTCTTATGCAACCTCTGCTTCAGTCTAGCTTGTGTGTGCTGTCTCACCAATTTGATGCAGCTCTGAGGTAAAAAGTCAGCACTGTGTGCTGTACCATTCAGTGAGCATTCCCCTCCTGTGGGGGCATGACTTCATTGAAGCTTCCTTCCCCAAAAGAGACCTGCAGCCTAAGCACACACCACCTTAGGACTGAGGCCTTCAAATTCTCTCTCTGTTCTTTCTTTCTAGCCCCAAAAGAGTAAAGGGAAACCTTGTTTTCTTTCTCCTGCCTAAGAGCAGGCCATTTCACAGTAGTCTGGTGTCTAATCTTAAAAGATAGAATCATAGAATCATAGAATGCCCTGGGTTGGAAGGGATCTTAAAATCATCTCATTCCAGCACCCCTGCTGTGGGCAGGGACACCTTTCATTAGACCAGACTGCTCAGAGTTCCATCCAACCTAGTCTTGAACATTTCCAGGGATGGGACATCCACATCTCTGGTTAACCTGTTCCCATGCCCCATTTCCAGGGATGGGACATCCATGACATCTCTGGTTAACCTGTTCCCATGCCTCACCACCCTCACAGCAAATATCTTTTCTTAACATCTAATCTAAATCTGCTCTCTTTCAGTTTGAATTCATCCCCCCTTGTCCTGCCACTACATGCTCATGTAAATATTCCCTCTCCATCTTTCTTGTAGGCTCCCTTCAGCCACTGGAAGGTCATATATATATATATATATATATAAGATATATGAAGGTTGCTTCCATGTAGAGAGGCAGGCAGCATCTTCCAGGATCTTTGGCACTGGCAAATAACATGGTACTTAATGCTGAATTTGCTCTCAGACATACTCATACCAATGTAGGAAAACATAGCTGGATTATATACCTTTCTCAAATGCAGGACTCCATCTTAAATATATTGGTGGTATTATAAAAGCTCCATGCAGAGGATTCATAGTTTTTTGTTTGTTTCTCCTTTTGTGCAAGGCCAGGAGCACAAGTGCTGCTTGATAAATCTTGATGATAGTAAAGATCAATACACGAGTGTATTTATTGCTGTTTGTAAACAAAAAACCATAAAATGATATCTCAACTGCCGTAAAAAGTGTTGATGAGGCCCATTTAATTCATAGATATTGCTGATATTTTAATTCGGTGGTAGCACTGGGATGATAGAAACATATATCTCTCTGAATTTACATCTGCAGCAAAATTGGAGTTACTTGAAATATAGTTTAAGAGCAAGTTTGCTGATGGTTTACAATAGCAGAATCCTACCTTCACTTGATTAATAATGGGAAAAGTCTCCATTTAAAAATTCAGTCCTGTGGCTTACAGTTTGCCACAAATACCAGAAAAAATAATTTTGCAGACAAAACTGTGTGCCACTTTCCCTATAGGCACAAAGTTACAGAATAAATATAAGAGGATTGTTTTTTAACTTAATAGTTTCAGAAAATTTATTGAGGAAGGCCTAGTTGGGGATATTTCTCCTCTGAACCACCCAAAAATTGAGAAGGGAAAAAAATCTTAATACTGGTGTGAGGAGGATGAATTTCCTTTTAGACTCCTTTTCAGCTCACTCCCCAAAAGGTATTTTCTTTGTTAAGAAATGGCTGAAATGACTTGAAATCACATCATTACAGTAGTTATATTTTTCAGATATTTTTCCATATCTTGAAACCAAGTGTCGTGATTCTTCTCAAACTGACAAAAAGGAGAACAACTTAAATCTTACAATTCAAAAATGAACGTCCAGTGAGAGGGAGAGGTAAATTTGATGAAAGCAAGTAGTTTTTCCACTCATTTCCACAAATTTGCACTTTCAAAACCACACGTGCTGCTTTCTGAAATTTAATTTAAAGTGAATATGATATGGGCCAGAATGTCTAATTGATGCTCTGTGGGCTTTTCCCATGTTCTAAAACTGTGCTTTGTTCCAGATCTCCTTGCTTGCTGCAGAAGGTCAAGGCTCAAAAGGGGCTTGTTTTGGGCAAAAAGTGGCTTCCCAATCATAATTTGTTTTCTCCTTGCCTGACATGGCATGAAATTCACCCCTGAAAAGAGCTCTTTCTGACTACCATGTGAGCATATTTCACTTACTTGTATTGTTTTTTTGTTGTTTAGTTTTGTTTTGTTTTGGTTTGGTTTGGTTTGGTTTGGTTTTTTTCCTGGTGTATCACACAGTGACCTGATGCATCTGAGATCTGTCATGGGAAAGTTTGTGTAGTTATTGATGATGATACAAACTGAGTGTAAAATGACTTATGCGAGTTTGAGCTGGCATAAACAAGGACAGAAAGTTCAGAAGAGAGTCAGACTCCTGGTTTGAGGCACTGGGCTGAGCTACCAGATGTGTGCCTTCATCTCATCAGCTATGCTGGCTCTTTCATGAGTAATAAAAGTAATTTTAAAGTTCTTTTCCCACGGCCAGACAAGTGTAGTTCACAGAAAGTGATTTCCAATACCTAAAGTCCCTAGTGTGAGATTTTCAGAAACATGCATTCCTCAGGGACCTCATGCATGTCACATCCAGCACCAGGGAGAACATCCTTTTGATTTATTGAGTTTGATCTCCCAGTACTTTATAACTTTGTTTGTCATGCTAATAACAATAAATTACAGCTTGTTGGATTTTATACCTTGTCTGATTTTTTAGTTAGGTGTGTGTTCTGTTCTTGTCAAGTACCAGGATCTGTTGTGAAACCTTTGGAGCTGCACCACAAACCAAGTCAAAACTGCAATATTCAATGCTGCTAAACTAAGTTTTGTGTATTTGTTTTCATGAAGTTTCTTTAGTCCTAAGTCAGGAAATCCCAGTACTAGACGAATAAGCCATTGGTGGCAGCTGAATTCAGGCACTAGAAAATAATTCCAGCATAGTTTAATACAAATAGAATTTACTCTTCTTCCTTCCCTCCCCCTAAAATCTAAAGCTCCAGAAAGAGACAGAAAGGATTGTGGCCTCTCCACACCTGCCCTGGAAGTGAAATAAACTTCCATTGTCTGCCTGAGGGGTTTTAAACAGGCCTCTTCTCCCACCTCGCCTGCTCCCCTGGCCATTTACATCCCATCTATTCTCCTCCAGCCAACAGAAATTTCTCTAGCTGACACTGGTTTGTTCTGCAACATCAATGTTCACAGGGAACATAAATTAGAACCCCCTGTAATTTTTACTTGTAACTTGCTTCTCAAGTGAATATCCTACTCGCTGGAGTAAGTGATGTTGGAGTAAATTATGCAGCTTGTAATAGTTCTGGCTGGGGACTGTGCAGGGCGCAAGTTTAAAGGTAAAACCCTTTCCATTAGGTATAGACTTCATCCCTTCATCCCCCTTCATCCCTGTAGATTAATGCTATCATCCCACTGTCTTTTTGGGAAATAAACTCCTTTTAGGCAAGCTTCATCTCTCTGCAGTTCTAAGCCCTGCACATAATACATTAGAAAAGGACAATTAAAAAAACCAGCAGACTAGATGAAAGAGTTGCTCTCTGCCCTCCTTTCCTATACAGGAGTGCAGGGTAAAGGTGTTTTCCTGGAAACTGAATATATGAGCTTAATCTACTGAGGGAAAAGAAGGAATGTAATTGATATTTTCCGAATTTCTCTACTGAATTTCAATGTGCTAATGCATTATCTGATCCATTCCAAACACATCAGGGTTGTAGCTCATGTGCAAACCAGCTGTGTGATAGACATGCAATTTGTTCAAGGCTTCCCAGATATATTAAAGCCACTGCACAAGAGCTGAAACCCAGGGAACAGATCTGCACTTGAACATCCATATGACTTTTACATGCCTGTTGAGGATTTGACTGAGACTTCTGGAACTAATTCAGTCAGGGGTTGCAACCTGTACAGAAGCCCAGAGGAAAAGACAAAGGCTGGAACTCAGATGAAACTTCCCAAAGATAAAATCCCCAAGTTAAAAAAAAAATAATAGTAAAAAAAAAAAAAAAAGCACAGTTCTGCTGACCTTGTTACTTGTTGCTTGAACAAATTTGCACATAGTAGACTGACTTCTCCAATTGGTGCATCCTCACCCCCTGCATTTCTTAAATTGTTGGTTTCAGGTCTGTGATTCCAACTAATCCTCATATCACTAAAGATAATTTCTGGATTATGGAGGTGATAGAAGGGAGAAGATAGTGAAAAAACCCTCTATATATCATAGAAAGGGGATTGCTATTCCATTTGAAGAAAAGTTTGAAAGTATTATTTTAGACAGAGCCTTAGCAATGAAGGAGGGAAACTAAAATAAATAAAATTTTATGGTGTTGTAAGAGTTCTCATCCATGCTTAAAAAGGCTAAATGCTGGGATCCGGAAAAGAACTGGAGAGCTAGAATGGTAGGAATATTTAAAAGAACTCTATCTGAATTTAATTCATTTCAGGCACGTTCAGTCTTTTATGTTTCAAATATTTCACACATTTTAGGGTATTTTATTTTTCCAGTAGAGAGTAACTGAATTGATCTGTCCTGTTCTGTGCACTTTCTGGAACTCTTGCTGCTTGGAGCTAGAACATTGTAACTGTATGACAGCCTCTAAATGAGACCAAAAATAAATCAAATTTTGAAGGGTTGCCTTGAACACCTACAGAGGTTGGATGATTAAGTGAAAGTGACTGAATAATGAAATAATACATTCAAAGAATTTTTATCTTTTTTTCTGTTAAGGAAACTTCCTTGTCAAACCATTCAGAAGCCACCCTGGCAGTCACACCCACACCCACCTGAGCCCGGGCTGATGCCCCTTTGCAGCTACACAACCCACACACACAGAGTCAGACCAAGTTGGATCTGGTATGATCTGGTTGGAACTGGTTTGCTTCAGTTAAAACAGATTGGAACCTGTTTGTATCGATTGGAACCATTTTTTTACCATTTTTGTCTGATTGGGTCTGTTTTCATGCAATATAATGTAGAGGAACAGATTAAGAATGTTATATATAACTATTTGAGCCTCAGCTATTCCTGAAAGCTCTCCACATTCAGGTTCAACCTCAGGTTTTCTGTGGCAGAGTCTCAAGCATCAGATTTCTAAAAATAAATAATTTAATAGAGTGGCACAGCAGCAGGTCAGCTTGAGCTGGGTGCCTCTGGAGGGAGACTCAGAACAAAGAAATCCCTGGGCAATTGTACCCTTACAACTTGTGCATCAGCCTCTCACAGGCTCTTCATGACTCTCTTTGTACAGAGGTAATTTTTGGTCTGGGGTTTTCCAGCACCTCACTGGGTTCTTTCTCTGTTCCATGCAGGCTGGCCAATAATTGTCCTTATCTCCTCAAGTTGTTATTTCTACTGACAACTGTAGCCTCCTTTGGGCTTCTGGTGCATCTGCTCACTGGCAGAGCATGGGAAACTGAGAGAGCCTTAGGATAATTGTTACTTAGCAACAACAAAAACATCAGTGTGTTGTCAATATTCTTCTCATACTAGGGACAAAACACAGCACTGTACCAGCTACTAGGGAAACTACTAAGAAAATTAACCCTGTTCTCTCTGAAAACATACCTGGGTTTAAGTTCACAGCTTGAGGCTTCACCAAACCCAGGTACTACATAGTAAATCACACAATATTGTAACTCTGTGTAACTCATTTTACTGAAAACTGATTTATTCTAAACAACTAACATCTCTTAGCAATATAATGACACAGTCCTCGGGATCCAAATTCTCTGGTAAACTAATGTAATTTCTTAGTTCCCTCTGCATTAAAATGATGTACATCCATCTTCTGGTATCCCTCTAGTAACATATCAGGGAACACTGTGCTTAAAAAACTAAGCTCAATAAGATTGCTGCCCCAGAATGTAGCCTGGTTTATTACAATTGCTTCTCTTCCTGCAAGAACAGCTAGATCTAGAGACACGAAGGGAGGAGGAGATCAGATGGCAAAACCAAAAAGAATTGTGCAAAACTCGACCCTTTTTCTCAAATCACACACTCCCCTGGAGACACCATTGAATATACTGCATCTGGAGGTAGGTAAGTACATTTGGGAGCCTAAAAAGTTCCCAAAGAGAACACATTTAATGTTTCAGAGACCACAACGAGCTTTACTTGAATCACTTGTCAGAGATAAACCTCTGCAGGTCTGACTGTTGAATTCCCCCCTCAGAATACAGTGTTTCCTAAGACATGCCCTGACTGTACAATCCCTCCAATCCCTCCAATGGTGTGTTGCTCCTATAATTAGAGCTGTTCTTTTGATGCCTACAACCATAATTTTCTTTTGTATCCTTTGTTTGTTTTCATTAGGTTTCCATGGAAATCTTGGACTTGTGATTAACTTGCTGCTTGTCTTTTGCTGCTGCGAGTTGTCAAGGGGAAAACACTGAACACTGTTCAAATTCAGACCTGATATTTTGGGGTGCTGAGCTGAACTAGCTGTGTTGTATCTTGCCTGATAAGCATTCAGGATTCCAATTAAATCTTTTCAAGGATCACAACAGGAACTAAGGTAACCCATGGCCAAAGCTACTTTTTTATCGAGTTACAAAGTGCTTAACTTGAACATACAGTAGACTGTTAACCTAATTAACTAGCTGTATAGGAGTGAATTCTTAAAACACAGTGATTTTTGAGTGTTTGACATAACTAATATCCAAGCATTTTAGTATATTACATTGTTTCTCCTTTTGTGCTCCAGATTTTGAAGCCTATGGTTAAAGTCACATTATATTCTTGGCCAAGATTCACAAAAACAATGCTGTCACTGATTCTTTTTCCTGTTTGTCTGACTGCTCATTTAAAATGCAGCAGTCACCCTTACCGTAAGTATTGAAGATATCTCGTTCAAATCCATTTCAGCACAACAATGGTCAAACATGAAGTGTCATTACCTTTCACATGACAGAAGTTACCTGGAATACCAATGATTTGTGGAAATTCCAGTGTAGTGGAATGAAACAGAAACCTGTTATGTCATTTTTGAGAACATCTGAGTACTTAATGTCAATATCTGAGATTTCAAATTTTCCAAACTTGGGAAAAATCTAATTCAGTAGTCTGAAATATCACTGTTTCACAGTTAAACCAGCTTTAAATAACAATGCATGCTACTTTTTCTTCTAGATGTATTTCCGTGTTAATCACAACATTTCCCAAAATTGAAACAAATTGTGATGTTTTTCATTATAAAAGCACGAAAGAATTTAACTATGTAATGAAATGCATTAATAATAATGTCATTGGAATTGTTGATAATAGCTAGGTAATCCTATAAAGATCTAAAATTTGATTCAAAAGTTTACCTGAGGCTTATCCAATCTATGTAAAACTCCTGGGATGTACAGTGTTTTATGGGAATTTGTTCAGGTGCATCCTATGTCCAACTGCCCTGAAAGAGATGAAAACCACTTTGACAAGCTCCAGAGACATCAGGAACTTTAAGCTACAGAACATTACAAAACTAGCATGGGTGAAATGAAGAATAAAGGGTGAACAATTAAAAAAATGAGCTTGAAATTCAGGTGAGAGCTTGGGGTATATTGATCTTCTTGATTCTAAGTGAGAATTAATCTAGTGCTTGGTAATAAATTTTTAGAAAGAATGGTCTCTCTCAGACATACATTTTAATAACTTATCAAAAATGACAGTTCCTTTCTTCTCATTTTTTTATTCCTAATGTTCAGAAATCTGGCCTTTTTGAAGCTCAAACATGTTTAAAAATATGACTACTTTGGATTCATCCATCCTTGATTGTCATTTGGGCATGAGAGGATTGAACGGGAAAGTAGCAATCAGTTCACAAAGAGGAAGATCTCACTTGAATTATAACAAATGGTCAAAAAAAGAGAAGAGAAATATTTGGAATTTGGCTGTTAGATTAATTTTTCTAATTAATTTTTTACATGGAATGGAGACCTGCTAAGCTGAAAATCTTGTTTATTTGTTGCCATTATATGCCCTTTGTCTTCTGACATGCAGTAGTGTACTATGTGTGCAGAAGTGCTGATGATGGCAGGTCCACAAGCAGGAGAAGCAACATGTCTTGGGTTTGACTTCTCTGAATGCACAGGCAACATTTCCTGGATGACCCAAGTTCACAGACATGTGAGTAGAAATCTGAAGAAATCAGCCTGACAAGTGTGTTGGTGTGATTTATGAATGAATGCTGCCTTGTTTTTCACAAAATCAATATAAAGCAGCGCTTCCTGAAGCAATAAAAATAGGAGAAACTAGGTTCCCAAAATAGACCCAAGGAAAACTTGTGTCTTTCAGCTTCTCAAATCTAACTTGGTGAATGAAGACAGGTCTTAATGTATCTTTATATGGCTGTACACAGGGAAGTTATTTTTGTCTAATGTACAAAATGATTAAGTGATACATTTGTAAAGTGGATAACGAGTAAACCTTTTTAAAATATGGCTGCCACCTCCAGGAAGGGTAGGAGAGTGAGGATGATGATGGAGCATGGTCCCTGGACAGCATGGTCAGCCTAGTGGCTCCTCCTCCCTGGAAGAGGAGGCTCTCTGCCTTCATTTTATGCCTTTATCTCAATTCCTGGCAGCAGTCCTGTCCCATTTTTATTCCATATCTGATGTTCCCTTGACCTTTACATAAACCTGTCTCTTTATTCTGCATTAGTGAATTAAAAAAGTCTAATTTTCAGGTATTTCTTTCAAGCTTCAGTGAGTCAAATTAACTTGGAAAAAACTCTGACCAGAGGAGCGGATGAGCAGTGGCCAGAGCAAGGAGAGCAAAAGAAAAGAGATGGAGGAGCCAGTAGCAGCTGTGAGTTATCAAATGGCTTCCCATTGGACCGAGGATAATTTTAGGGAACTCTTCTTGAAATTGCAGCCCCTGGAGAGACCATAATTGAGCAGGTCTCCACACTGCACCTACACTGGAGCAGGGGAAAAAGTGTGAGGAGGAAGAAGTGGCAGAGAGAAGCTGTTATGATCTGACCACAGCCCCCATTCCCCACCCTCCCACACCACTCACAGGGCAGAGAGGCTGAGGAGTCGGCAATGAAGGAGTGAAGGTGAGACTGGGAGAAAGGAGTTTTAGTTTTGTCTTTGTTTCTCTCCATAGAAATGTATTTTAACCAGCAATAAATAAATTATTTTTCCCCGAGCCAAGTCTGCTTTGTCTGTGTTAGTGATCTCTCTGTTCTTATTCTGAGCCACGAGATTGTGTCTTATTCCCCCTTGCCCACTCCTACTGAGGACTGGGATGAGAAGGTGACTGGGTGGACATCTGGCAGCTGGCCAAGGTCAACCCACCAAAACTGGGGAAACAGTTTATAAGTCCAATTATAAAGAACAGTGCCCAGCTTTAGGAGCTAGGACAATTTGCAGATGTAAGGAAGAGCAACACGCACCACCACCACACAAGCAAGCTCCAAAGCCAGATTGCAGAGCCTGACAAAAATAGTGAGATGAAATAATGGGTGCAGCCTATTTCTGCTTTCACAAACCTTCTGAATTCTGAATGTAAATACGTGTCTCTGGTATTCATACACTGAGCTTTCTTCCACAGCCCTAAAAGGGACAGACATTTTCCTGACTGGCCACTGCAGAGCCTGAGAATGCTTCTCCTTGTATGAGTACCTTCCTTTATGAAACAACATCCATACATGATAATACTCCCAGCATTTGTTGGGCAATTGTTTTTTATGTTCTTCCTCGTGACTGCTTTTTATAGTTCTGCTTTCTTGTACACTTAATGGACTCTTAGGCTGTTGATTGACCCTGGTAACCTGAACAACTTCTGTAAATCATTAGATTTGAAAGGAAAATACGTAAAGTAGAAAATAATTGAACCTTTTGTTACAGAATTGCTTGCACTTCTAAAAGATGATGAATGTCTCTTGAAATTGAAGAACATTGCATCCTTACCTGTAGTATTACACAGATAAACATACCTCCAAAATTACATCTAATAGTAGCAATTCTTGTGTTAAAATATTATTTGTATAGTCAATGGCAATTTCTTCTGTACTGTTTCAAAACTTTTTAAAAAAAGACTGGTTTTACGTCAAAATTTCTCGTGAATTGTGGTAGTATATCTTACTGTGTGTTCAGAGACAGACAGGAAAACATGAATTATCCAGTTTGACTCACAAATGTTCTTTAACAGTTTGTGTTTGCAAGTTGTTTGCAAGGCAGTCCATCTTTTGAAAGAGCTTTTCATCTTGGCTTTAATTTTTATTTGGACAAAAAAAATAATAACAATAATGAAGTACTAATTGATAGTTCAGAGCCTCAGGACAAAGTCTAACTAGTGGATAATCTACTAGATAAACACATATGAACAGAAGACGAAGACTAATGTATGTATGGAAGGAGTTAAATTACTTTGCAGAATATTAAGCCTCCACTAGCAAAGTGTAGACAGAAGAGTGCCCAGGCTGTGCAAAGTGAGCAATGAGTGATGATTCCTGCACTCATGGAGTTCTAATGAAATCAGCAGTTCAGGAGCTGGTGTCAGGGGATTAAGTGGCAGAATCACATCCTAAGGAGTGTTTGAGAAATTGTCCGAGACCAGTTATTGTACTAAAATATGTTGATACTGTTTCTTTGGCAGGAGAGAAACTAATTAGGGAGTTACAGAGCACCATGAACATCATCTCTCCCAGTCCCATGGCAGAATTTTAATTCTCATGCCAGTGGCAAAAAACCTGATTTCCTGTAGGCAGATGGAGCTGGGAGTTGCTGAAACCCTCTAAGACCTCCCAAGAAAGTGCAACACAGCCTCTCCTTGCTCTTCCCTTGTTCTCTTTGCTTTCTGTTGTTTATTCTGCTAATTTGCCTGAAGCTGTTTGTTCTGGTTGGTTTGTATTTGCTTTAGAGGATGTTACTTAACACAGATTGTATCTCGTGTTTGCTTTTTAAATTCAAGCACCATGCTACTCTCAGAATCAAAAGTTGTCTGCAGCGCCAAAAATTCAGACAACTCACCCTGGGGAAAAAAAAATCCCTTTGATTATGCTGTAAATTAAATGCAATAGCTTGTAGAGTTTAAAGTTGACAGGTGAGCTTTCATAAGGCTGAGTATTTGTGCTCTCTTTAAGCAAATTTAACACATAGGTAAGGCAATGTATGGCATATTTCCAGTGCTGCAGGAGCTGAGGGCGCAAACTGTGCTGATTTGCTCAGGGATGGAGCTGCTCCTGGCTCCCCAGAGTGAAGTCAAACCTAAGAGGTGGTGTGGGGACATGCTGAAAAGTCACCTCAGTTTGCTGCACTGAGAGCTTTTAGGAGTACAGAATAATTTTAGGTGAACTAAAATTGACTATCAGAAATTTAAAGAAAATTCTTTAAATTTTCTAAGATAATAGAAAAAGCAGACAACTAGCTTTCCTTCAGTGTTATATGGATAAAACTTCAGGAAGCAAATCCCCGCCCTTTGCCGGCTTTGCTGGCACAGTCACGTGTCGCCCACTAAGAGCAGAAAAAATATGGCATCTCTAAAAGCAAAAACATTCCTCGATCTGAAGAACAGCATTTTAAAGAAGAGGATTATCCCGCGACACACACGCGGCGGGAAGGTCCCGAGGGATGAAATCCCGTCTCCCGGCAGGTGGTGCTGCGGGAAGGGTCCTCAGGGAGGATGAGCGAAGGGCCCAGGGATCCCGTCCTCCCGGCAGGTGGTGCTGCGGGAAGGGTCCAAGGGATGAAATCCCGTCCTCCCGGCAGGTGGTGCTGCGGGAAGGGTCTCAGGGATGAAATCCCGTCCTCCCGGCAGGTGGTGCTGCTGCCCCGCGCCAGCGGGAGCGGGAGGGAATCCAGGGATGGAGCAGCGATGGGATCGCGCCCCCCGGGAGCCTTCCTTCGGTGCTGTTTGTGACACCGACATCCTGAGGAATGCATAAAATCCCTCCTTTAATTCCACCTGTTGAAGCTGTCCTGCTATTCTCTCTCTTTTTCACTTTACGTATCTAAATTCTTTCCTTCCACCCTAGGAAGAAAGCCTTTACCTGGCAGGTGGAGTTATTGCTTTCTCTTACAAAGCCAGTTAAGCTTATTTATGTCATTTTATTAATCTCCTTTTGCAGATGTGCCCGTATAAATCAAAGGAATGCTGCTTTGTGTAATTATAAATAAAACAAGCAAACGAACAAAGCAACTAATTTTGGTTTTCACAACAAAGTAAATGGTGAATGAGATATGAAACAGCTTCTGGCTCTTGAAAAATATGGGCAAACTTTATCATAAATCTTGAGCTTAGGGTTGGAATAAACATGACTTAACATAGACCAGACACAGAGATAGAAGACCTGGTCAGCTGGGGTGGGTTGTAGAAGAAAGGGGCTCACACAGCCAATACTGGCAGATAAAATGTCATTGAAGCAAAGTTGCTTTTATTCTGTTCAAAGTTTCATCTCCTGAAAAACTTGTGTAGCCAAGCAGGAGGAGAATTGTATTTGTTGTGTTATAAGAATATCATTACCAAGAGGGTACTGGAACTAATAACAGCAACAATTTGGGGTTTGATGGTGGTTTGTTTATTTGTTTGGTTTTTCTCTTCCTGATAAGAATTAGTAAATATATATTTCATCATGAAAACACTACTTCTCTGATTTGTTTTGATTTAATACTATTTTTTTTTTTGAAAGAGTTATAAAAACTCCCTTATCCATCTCTTGCACTGGATTTTTTTAAAGGGATACACGTTAGTCAGATTTGTTACCTAATTTAATACCTTCAAAATGAACTGGGTGAATGTTGTAGGAAGGAGTGCAAATGGTAAAACAGATTGGCCCACATATGCACCAAAAATAAAAGGTAATGACAGATCAAATATTGTGAGATATTGTAGGTAAGAGTGTGGTTATGAGGCCAGAAAACACAGATCAGAAACACAGCTAGAAAACTACTACTCAAAGGGGACTTTCTGTCCTACTCAAGACAACGTTTAATCATTTAACAAGACATTAGAAAATATTTATAAGAAATCAGATATAAATCTAGAAATGTCATATTTTCAGTGGCAACCTAGAATGGGCATTGTTCCTCATTAAAAAAATTAGGCTTCCCACAAAGGGTAGATAATGTACAACACTGATTTTACCATCTTTGTTTTTAAATGCTAATATTAAGTTTATTGCATGTGAGAAACAGTAAAATTTCTGAAATACATATTTTATTCCCCAGCTCCCCCATCCCCCATCCCCTAAAATCGATGTAGTGTGAAAAAAAGAAAGATAACAGTGCACTTTTCCTCATTCTTCTTGCCTTGCCTTGCCTGTGCCTTTGTACATATTCAGTCGGAACTTCTCACAGAAGTTCCACCCAGAATGAAACTGTGATGGTAAATAATTTATATAACGGAATTTCAATCATAAAAAGCAATGGTCTATATTAAGTCATTTTTTTTTTCAAAAGACTTTTCCACTTCAAACCCCATATCATCACATCCCTCTTGGAAGGCAGAAAGGAGGCATTGAGTTCAGAGGAGTTTCAGTGAGCGCTACGTGGAAACCAGTTACTGACTGAAATCACCCGAGAGGCAGATGCAAGGATCTGCAGAATACCTGTGGCATTCTTATCATGTTCTGATACCGAAAAATGCTCTGAAAAAATGACACTGAGTGTAGGAAATACGAATTTGGGGCTGTTGAATGCCACGTGAGCCTCCAGCTACAGTTTGATCAGCACAAAGCAGTGAAAGGGGAGGTTTGTAGAATATCGTAGGAATCTGATAAGGACTGCATGTTTAGATTTATGTCCTTATTTTTAAAATTAAATTGGATAGCATTCTCTATGTGCTCTTACATACAGGTTGGTGTTTCAATCCTTTCAGTGTCTATCTTTTAGTCACGATGCATTTTTGTGTAGAATGGTACTTGGCAAATCAGTTTTGCACAGCACAAAATCTGACTGTGTGATGAGGAAGCTGTCCCGAGCTCACTCCTATGTGTGACTTCAACACAGTCGCCTAATTTCAGCTCCATCTCAAATTATCTTTTTCATTTTTCTCAGCAAACTTCTTTCAACCTGCATTTTGAAGAGGTACCTTTGAAATACAAGGTGAGAAGCTCATCCTGTGGCGTGGGAAGTCTATCAAACAGTAGGAATGAATGTTGAATATATTTGTTTCACAAGGGCAGAAGACTATTTTGAAAAATGGTGGTTAACTGGGTTATTTTATGCATTTGTATTAATTTTGGGTAAGTCATGTTATTTTATGAAATATTTTATTGAAAAAAAAACCAAAATCATTTAGCTATTTTCCATCCACTTTTCTTTAAGGGGAAAAAAAAAGTAGGGAAAATTGCATGTTTTTGTTAAGCAGAAGGAAGGGTTATCCCAGAACTTTGCATTTGTCATCTAGCCATGTACAAACCTTGTTTAGTGCAGGAATAAACAGAGTCACGTTAAATTTGTTGTGAGCTCGAGCCTCTGACAGTGCTCATTTTATCAACAAAGACAAATGAAGGAGCAGAAATTGTAGCATGGCCTCTACTATTTCATCATTGTCAACCTTAAATACAACCATTCACTGCAGATAGGTTTTTCTCTTTCCTTCTCCCACTAACACTAAGCTGTCAGAATCCTTCTTGATATGGTCCAGAGCCTCAGTAGCAGTGATTAAAAGAGAAGGAATGAAATTAGCTTTTTTAATCTCTCTATTGATAAATACTTTTTTTTCAGAGAAGGAGCTCTGAAATATCCTCTTTCTTCTTGTAGATGCCATTTCACTAAAAAGAGGTGAAAGTAAATAGCAGGGTAATTTGACATTAAGTGAAAATTTAGATTATTAGAGGCATCACACATTCTCTTGAAAGATAGTGAGTACTGAAGAAGAGGGGGAACTCAGCTATCAGTGGATGTTTATTTTCTGTACAGAATTGCACATGAAATACCATAAAGAAAGATGCACACAATTAGAAAGTACCCAGTCTTTACTCATTTTACTGATAACATGCTGCATTGACAGATTGATCTAATGACTCCAAGGAATTACTTCAGGTGTGGAACAGCTCCTCAGCACAAAAGGTCATGGTTAAATTCTTTCTTTTGAAGCTTTCCTATGAAAGAACTTATCTGGCCTTTTTTTAAACCTGTCATTTACTGATGGGAAAATTGACTGACAATCTCGAGGATAGAAAGTACACAGTTTGCCAGATCAGCCTATGTCTCAATCCAAACTTGCATGACCCAAACAGGTGTTAAATATTGCTATTTAGTTGAATAGGGTGAGGTCACATTCAAGATGAGACAAATTAAATTAGACAAGGCAGATTTCAAAAATACCTGTCTATCTTACCCTTGCAAAACAGGAGATGACTGCTCATCAGACTGTTCATGTCTTGTATGAGATAAATAACATCCTAGGATACTGATGTAGTTATACTAGGATAATGACAGAATTAAACAAAACAATTTAGTGTAAAATGTGAGAACCTTGATGAGCTTTGTATAAGGGTGAACACTTTGCAAAGGTAAGGAAAGTGCCAAATGATCATCCACTGGCAAAGACTACACAAGCTACCATGTCCCACAAATTCTGACTAAACAATACAGAAGCACAATCTGATTAGTCATCTTTAAGAAAATTTGGAAGAAGTTTTCTTTGCAAGCAGAAGAAGGTGGTAGTAAAATAAGTATCCACAACCGACTTTTTATTCATATTTTATTTAACAAAGTTTTAAAATGACCAGTACCTCTTTTAGGCCTTCACTTTTTGCCGTTTTTATAAAGCTTGAACGGTTGTTTCATGTGCCAGGCTCCAGAAACAAGATGAATAAGATGAAGCACAATTCTACAGATAGGAGCACAAGAGTCCTGCCAAGCTTTGCTGAACCAGTTTCAAGGAAGACAACAACCAAAGTTCCTGAAACTTCACTTTAAATCGTGGAGGTGAAGCAATTTAGCAGTGACATTCACCTCCCAGCCTAGAAGGCTCCTAAAGCTGCTCACCTCATAAATCCTTTTAAAGTCCCATTCAGAGAGTTTAAGTGGGATTTAAGTGATGCATAGGCCTGCTCAGGCCAAGAGCACCAGTGTGAATTTTACTTTAATGATCTGCATGTCAATAGAGTTAGACTGGTATGAGAAGAGTAGAGAATCACTTAGAAGGCCCTTTGACACCCTAGCACTGTATTATTTATCTGTGCTACTTTGCTGTGTATCTGTATTAAAATAAACAGATTTCCCCTCCACAGGATGTAACAGCTATACAAAAAGATTTAAAGGCTAATTATAACATCAGAAGGCTCTTCAGATTAGGAATTTCATTATTAACTCAGAGAACAAACAGACTTTGAGTGTGAATAAAATTTCCATTTTCAATAGCCTTAATGGTTTTTCATCATTTAAAAATTAATGTTCTGGCATACTTCTTGCATGTTAGTGCAACCTCTTGTTAAACCTTCAGATCAGCAGCAGCCTAACTTCAGAAAGCTGGATCCTCAGCTTCTGAAATTACCTAATAACTGAATTTAAGTGCATATTTATCAATTGACATCAGCCTGGGGATTTCCAGAGGTTCAACAGTAGAGGAATAAAAAAGCATATGCACATTTCAAGCAGTGTTGTTTAAGAAGTAGGAGTAGAAACAGGAAGTACTTTAGGTCATAGAAACAATGAAATTTAACAGATGAATTTATTAGATCCCAAAACCCAGCCTGATGTTCCTTTAATAGTTGTTGACAACTTTGTCTAATACTATGCTGGTCATTATTAGAATGGGATGATATTCTTTTAATCTCTCTGTGTCAAGTCTTGTGGAATAATGGATGAAAGCCTGTGTGTCAAACTGAATATGGAATCAAAGGTATGGCTTCTTCTGAAAAGAATAATGTAGTGTTTCAAGATGCAAGTCTAGGTCTTCTTGAAATGTAAGGGGTCAGAACCTTGTTTTCTCATGTGGGATGGGCTGCTTAAAGTCAAGGGTTGTTTTCATTCCTCATTCTTAGTAGTCCAGGGATTTCTCTAAAAATATACTTATTTCTTTGGAATCGTTACCTAGACGGAATTACCAGTAGGGTACATGAAACAGTTTAGATATCTGAAATATTTTGAAAATAAGGACAGATTATTTCTTGTGCTAACTCCAATTTAGAGTCATCTCTGCAGACTTATTTAAGTTATAAACATGCAATTAGTTGAGATACAGTGCACTTTTGAGCCATGTAACAGAAAAGGGGAGATTTCCTCAAACCCTCTGTGTTTGATTAGTCTGCCAGCACCCCAGGAAAGCCAATACCCTCGTGCACAACCAGTCTATCAACACCCTGTTATGGGGACTCTCCACTGAGCAGTCCCTGGATTGAAGGGTGGTTTGACTGACTTGTTCAGGGACACACACAAACAGCATAAGAGATACCCCCTCCCGGGTCTCCACACTTTTATTCATGTTCCCCACTGCCAGTGAATGCTGACACCCTTGAAGGATTCACACCAACAGTTTAAGAAATAACACTGTTAATCAACAACATTGTGACAGGTTAAGGTTTGAGGATTGCTGGTGATAGCATCTGATTGCAAAAATGTGTTCAAAGCAATATACACACAAACTCTAACCCCCGACAAAAATTAGCTTGATGTAATCATTCAATGCACACAAAGTGCAGTTCTTACCCAAGAGGTGTCCCTAAGAGGGAGAAGACGGGTTCAGCTTGCTGATTAATCCCATAAGTTACCGTGAAGTCTATTCTAACTTCTTTCCATTCTTAACTTACTTTTATACTATTTCTTTACTTTTAAGTGGGGCTTGAGTGACTTTAGTCATACATAATGCTCAGTGAGGTGTGGTTGTACCTTAGAGGTGGGTAGCCTTGGGATGGGGGTGTGCATCAATGCCACATCTGAGGAGAGGGATTTTGCAATAGTTGCTGGTCTTCTTTCATCTCCCTTTGTTGGCAGCTGCTGTGAGGTTCATCAGCTAAAAGGTAGCACAGAGTTCCCTCCTCTGCAAGGATTTCAGCAGAGCCTGGTCACGGTGTCTCCACTTTGCTCCACCCTCCTCCATTTCATCCCCCCTTAGCTTGTGTAGGGAAAACTGGGCGTGCTGACCACATTCCATCCAGTGAGCAGCAACTGCACTTCCCCCTGTAATTTCCATCCTGTTATAACTGTGTCTATCACTTTCCACTTTTCTTTAATTTTGCTCTCAGTCTTTTTTTCCAACAGTCTGGTTTATGTGTTTGTTTATGATAAAGGCAAAAGTGAATATATCTGAGGGGTGAAAGCTTTTCTGAATGAATAAGTCTTAAAATAATTGTTAGGCACTATTGTCTTTTGGATTATTAAAATTGACTATTTAAGGATAACTAATACTGACACTCTTTGTCTCACCTTTGTATGGCAAAAAACAGGAAGAGATCAGAGCGTGTATGGAGTGGCCCATTCACTCATGGTGTTATATCCAGTCAGGAAGGGTGTTGGGATACAAATTCACAAAAGGTTAGTGGAGCAGGAAAGTAGTTGTCAGAAGTACAGCACACTCACCCTTTTTCTGTTAACAAAGAGGGAACAAACAAGTTACTGAGCACGTGAAAAATTTATAATGAGAGAGAAGACAGGAGTATTTAGAGGTACTTCAGCACCTGAGAATAGCCAGACTGCTTTCCTTCCAAGGGAAAAATATGAAGTATCACAGCTTCATGTTAGCATGCATTACACATCATATACAACATCACAATAAATATGTCCAACGGAGTCTGATTTGAAAATATTACATATCAGCTGAAAAAAAATGCAAAAAAATAGGTTTTCTTTAAATGACTGTGGTGTTTAACAGAGCTTTTCTCTCCACAAATGTGATTTATAAGATTTTTTTATATATATATTAGTCTTGTTACCTGTAAAATGGATGTGTGTCCTATGGTGCTATAAATGGATAAAGAAACAGGGTTTTGTAGCACAGATATTGTGAGGAGAAAACATGACAGAGAGATGAAGTGTCAGAAAAATGTAATTTTGATTTAGAGAGATCGGTCTGACTTTATATTGCAGATGGGGAACTAAAAAGAGTACTGGGATTGTGAGATGTTTCTGAACTATGAATTTACATACATGCTTTATATCCCATAAATTTAGAGGGATTTTGACATGCCAATGTTTGATAAGGAAGATAAATTTTCTTTGGATTGTTGGGAGGGGGAGATCATTTTATCAAAACCATAACTTTGAACAGTAAAAGTGGGAATGATGTTGTATTGTGTGAGGAATGAACAAAATCCATTTGGCTGTGAGCTTTCATAAATATTCTACTCTTACTCCTGTCCATCCTTATTACATTGCCATTGATTCTCCTTAGGTGATTTTTTTTTCTTTTTCCCCAAGGCAAGGAGGCTGCAATGTAGGAGACAGTGTTAATTTTGAGTGATATGGTTTTTGGGGTTTGAGTAGGGGTTTTCTGGAGGAAAGCAGATTTTTTTAAAAAATTGTATTTTCTTAAAACTCTGACTGCAAGTGTACTTAACATCTCATCAAATACTTTCTCAAAAAAATTTTTAAATATATTCTGGATAAGATATTAAACCAATATTTCCCTAAGTTATTTGAAGTGGGTAATCTCTGATTTCTTACCACAAACAACAAATAAGTAAAAAAATAAAGTATTTCCCATCCAAGTTTCATGGCTGTCTCTGAGTTTGAGCTGTGCATAGCACAGGATTCAAAGGTACAGGAAGAAACCTCGCTCAAATCCCTTTTCCTGTTCTCTGACACCTACCTCCTCTTGAGTGTAGGAACATAACCTCTGTAACTTAGATCAAGAAAATTATCCCACAAAAAGATTCCTATGCAAGTAATCTGTTATTCTCCCTCATGTCCCAGCAGCAGTTTCATTCTGGATGAGATGATGAACACATTTTCCTCCCTATTGAGTGCAAGAAAACTGTGTATTATCATTTGAAAATGACAGAGATTTTGTTGAATAGGGCTTCACGTAAAAGACAAAAAACAAAAAAGAACTGTATTTACAGTTGATGAGAGTCTGGTTAATAGTTGATGACAATATTGAACATTTCCTCGTTCTTTCTGTGTCCAAGTCCTGCAAATGTAATTAATTACAAATGCTATAATGTTATAGCGTATGTGTTACTTGTGCCTTCTGGCTTTCAAGGAGTTCACCAGTGCTAGAGGGTTGAACAGCAAATAGAATTTGTAATCAAAAGAAAGTAAATATATGCAATATAGTATCTTCATTGTGAGTCTTTTCTTCTGAAAGAAGCTTTGTAAAGCACATAAAAACCCCAACACTTAAATGAGAGGTATGGAACTGTGCCACATTCAGTTGTTGTCTGAGAACAATAAGATATATAAAACATAAATTGCTTGCAGCTTCCTGGTTCTGCATGAACAAGTGCTTCAGAATAAGTTCTTCATTTGATTTTGGCTTCACACAGGACTCGGGTGGGCTCACAATTTTCCTTTTATTCCAAATACTGGTGTAGTTCTCTAACTAGCATAAATTTTCCTCAGTCCCTGGCTGTTGACAGCAGGGACTGTAGACAGTACATTGTAGAATCGAGGGAAATTTTGCACCTTCTCACTGACTATCAGTCACTAATTGCTGATTAATCTAGTTCTTACAATTCACCCATCATGATTGGTTTTTTAAAGTGCAAATATTCAGTAGGAATATTAAAAGAATTTTAAAGAAAAAAGATTGAATGTAAGGGAACAAGGCACTTTTCACTGAGATCCTATTTGGTATGTTGGAATATGCCTGTCTTCTTGGAGAGGATCTTCAGAGATTATTTTCATTAGGTCAGTGCAGAGGTTGTCTTCACCTCCCAGTCATAAGAGGCAAGGAGGAAAGAGAAAGTGGAGGTAGAAGGGAGGGAAAAGCACACTTGTGAGAAGAACCATGAGAGGATGGTCATGAAACAGAGTTGAGGGGCTAGTCAGGAAGAGAGATGTGATGATATAGTGGGAAGAAGAGCCATATGAAGAGGTAAAAACAGAATTGCTGTGAGATGTACCAAATTGCTATAAGGACAAGGGACTCCAGAAGGAGCAAAATCAGAAGGGTTCCTGGAAGATAGATACACAGATAGATAGATAGTAGCAGTTTAAAGGGAAGGATTAAAAAATACTATTCAAAGAACAGAAAGGTAAAAAAAAAAAAGAAAAATATTGCCATTATTTCAGCATTTATTCAATGGGAGTTATTTGCAAGAACATTTTAAAATGGCATTTTACTTTCGATCTACATTCTTCCAGTCCCACTGTGGAACATTTGAATTTCATGCTCTTGACATTCTGGTTTCTGTGTTTATAGAAGAAGTAACGTTGTTTGGATTGGTAATATTTCTTGAACATTATGACAAATAAAAGTTAACCTCACATTAAAACTTTTCAAAGTGAGACAGTTTAGCGTATTCCTTTCCAATGTTTTTGGTTCCTAATAATTCCTGTTCCATGGAATCATTTGCACCTTCTTTATTTATTGTACCAGGAAATAATACTTCAGCTTTAAGGAGAGAAGCACTCTGTTGAACTGATTCTGGCTTTTACCTAATGATACAATAAGTTGGGTGATTGTTTGATGTGTACATATTGTGTTTCAGGTCTCAGTGGGAAGTTGTCAAGACTTTTATTGAGTGGTAATATTTTCCTCTCGCTGGCTTTGGATTTCTCTGAGGATCGGCAGTTAACGTAGCATTTTCTCTTACAATTAGATTAAAGCGCCAGAGATTTGTTTTTCCTTCATTCAATTTTTTTAATTAGGTCATTCCTTGAAAGGTTATCTTAATATAGTAAATGCACTACCTCCATGAATGAGGCATGCTAAATGATACATTGTGCTGGTTTAAAGGTAAACCAGCAGGGGAAATGAACTCAACTCAAAAGAGAGATTATAAGAGTTGGTGCACAGTGATATGATTTCTTCCCCTTCCTACGATCTCTCCTCATTAAGTCTATTCCACGACGCATAAGACTCTCTTAGGGCACCTCCAACAATTGCCCTTCCACCTAGAAAAGAAAGCCCTGACCCTCTGACTCCAATGTCCACTTGGTGCACTACTCTTGACACCTTGTGCACAGCAAGTGCTTTCTAGGTGGGAAACTTTGGTCTGAGAGGCATCTTCGTCTGTATTGAATTTTGGCAGTCAGATGGCTTGTTGCAGCGGGGCACTTCTGCCAGGGTCAGGGCTTTCTTTCCTGGGTGAAAGGGCAATTGTTCGCTGGCAAAAGCGCCGCGCTGCAACAAGCCATCTGACTGC
>NW_021940498.1:950963-952370 GCF_001715985.3 Manacus vitellinus | reverse complement strand
ACGCTTTGTTCAGCCCTGTGCTCCAATTGCCGGTCCCCCTTCCCGAAAACTGAGACAAATGAAGATTCCTCCCAGATAAAAGGTTCCAGTATGGAGAAGTTTTGCTACCCACAGAGTGCCCAGTCTGCTCCAGCACCTTCACCACAGAGTCAAAGGTTCCAGGATTTCCTTACTGGGGTAAAATTCTGCTCTTTGTTTTTCTCAGCTCCGCCTTGGGATTGTGGTCCCACATCCCCATAGTTTAATAAAAATGAAGATTCCTTCCAGGGAAAAAGTGCCACCGCAGAAGGCTCTTGCTGCACACAGAAGAGCAAGAATGTTCCTCCAGCTGAAGTTAACAGACTCATGGTAACAGTTCTCTTTCCAGTGTTGAACTGCCCTCACTCTGGTATTGAAAGTTTCCACTTAAATTACCAGGTTTATGCCAGAAAAGGATTGTCCACCATAGACCTACCTCATAGGTCATGAAAGAGAGCTGAGAAGGAGAAAAGGGAGGGAGAGCAGCTGTGGTTTTTCTGCTCTCCCTGCCTGGGTGACTTGCTGTCCAGAATGCCCTGCCACACCCTCACATGCCACTCCCTCACTTACATGTCACATCCTTGCTTGCTTACTCCTATTGGAGCAGTTTATATAACCCCATAACAATCTGGACACCATCTTCTTGTGAGCTGATTAGGCCTCACAAGGGAGCTGGGCTGAGCTGGGAGTACTTTTTCCCTGCAGTTTAAATCTCCCACAAATGCCCTCAGCTTCATTCAATGATCAGATGATTAGAGCTTGCAGTGCAGCTGGGTTGAGCTGGGCTGAGCTGGGAGGAGCTTCTCCATGGAGTATAAATCTCAAAGGAAGAACCTCAATTCCTCTCCTGATTACCTCAGAAACTCTTTAAAGGCAGCTGAGCTGAGCTGAGCTGCCAGGACACAGAGAGTTTGATGACCATGGAGTGTCTAAGCTAGCCCAGAAATTGTAACAGAAACAGTGAAGGTAAGGGTTTTGTTTACAGACAAAAAAGACTAATGTTTGCTTGCAGGAATCATAGAGCTGAAATAGCTAGTCCAGCACCAAAAATTGAATATGGATGAGGCTACTTCCCAGATACAAGATACCACGATGGAAAGTAGTTCCTGCCCACAGAGTACCCAGGCTGTCCAACCAATTGCAACACAAACTACAAAGGTAGAGTGCTTTCTTACTTGTGAAAAGTACTGTTGTTGAATTTGAGGAATCCTCTTCTGCAATGGTAAATCGGGCTCCAAAAATTTCACACGGAGGAAAATTCCTCTAAGAGAGAAGGTGCCAGGACAGAAAGAACTTGCTGCCCGTGGAGTGCCCAGGCTGGCCCACAAACTCCACCCGAGAGCCAAAGGTTGCAGGCTTGCTTGGCTGGGGAGAAGGGCTCTTGGCTTT